>NC_088201.1:143898667-144057666 GCF_037126465.1 Ornithodoros turicata
GCTACGTTGTACTTGTAGAGGAGGTGGTGTCCCTCTACATGAGTCCTGACCGGCGATGATGGAATGTCCCAGCGGGCAGATGGACGTGGCCTCACACTAGGACGGTGCCGGTAGAACTGCCGTGCCAGCGCCGTAGCGCGTGGCAGCAGAGGCGCGTCGTCGTCGTCTTCCACGGGCCGCCACATCACTCCCGTGGAACATCACTCAGACGCGGAGCGGCGCATGCGGTTGAGGTCCGCGTCGATACCATGAAGAGGAGAATGAGGACGACTCGTGGATGGTGGACGATTGGAGATACGGCTTGCGATTGTCGCTGTTGACGCAGCAGCGGGATTGCGGGAACAAGGTCGCTGCGGTCCGGGCGGGTTCCAGAGATGAGTTGTGAGTGCTGAGTGGTTGGGTGTTTGAGTGCGTTGTGTGGCGTTGAGTTGCTGCGTTGCTTGTTGCTGAGGGAGTGCGTTGAGTGATCGTTGAGAGCTGATTGTTGCTGGGTGAGTGTTGCTGAGTGGGCGACAGTACCGCGACCGGTACGTAAGCGTGGATGCTTTTTGTCGGCAGAGAAGTGCCGGGGAAGACCATCGCGAAGCAGGTGGAGGCCGTAGACTGAGCTTGCTGTGGTCTCCCTGCGGGTCCCCGGTGGAACAGTGGTCCCGGTGCGCCTTGCCTGCTAAAGGGTGGTTCGCTGCTGGTGTGCCGACGAAAAATTTAGGATGTTGAATGGCCGAATTACGCCGAACATGGTGTTCGTTGTTCGGGTCACCAAATGTAGAGGAGGTGGTGTCCCTCTACATGAGTCCTGACCGGCGATGATGGAATGTCCCAGCGGGCAGATGGACGTGGCCTCACACTAGGACGGTGCCGGTAGAACTGCCGTGCCAGCGCCGTAGCGCGTGGCAGCAGAGGCGCGTCGTCGTCGTCTTCCACGGGCCGCCACATACTTTTCTTCAAGCTCTCTCATGCATTTGAATGAAATGAGTTGAAACTGCGGTTACTCTATCACACTTCTGTGTTCTCAAGTTCGTAGCAAGCAGACGTAAGTGATCAGAAATACACGATTGTAACATTGAACGACGACGGCACCTTGCATATTGATCTGTGCATTACTTTTCTCGTTAAAAATATACGTAGAAAATTAAAGCAAAATAAAAAAGCGACCTAAAAGATTACGTTTGCTATGTTGATGTTCTCGAACCTTTGGAAAACTGAATTGCAAGATCATTTTGTTGTATCTCTCTTGGTCGAGCCACTTTAAAGTTTGGGACTATATTACTTGATTGTGTTTAATTGCGAACAGGTGAACGAATGAACTATTATTTTAGACAGTTCAGTGGAGTGAACTGAACTGAATGAATTAGTTCACAAAAATGAACTGACTTGCCCATCACTACTCTCTTCCAGTCGATGGTGCGCGTGTCGCCATCTATGTTCGCCGCTGTAAAGCAGTGTTGAACGCATGCGCAGTAGTTAGCCAGGCGAAGCTCAGCGCACGTGGCCCGAATATCTGATGCGTTCGTTCAAATCAGTGAACATTAGGGACTCGTTCGAAAGATTCGTTCGCGAGTCATTGACGCCAGTGGGTCATGTGACCCTTATCATTACTAGGTGCATTCTTTTCGCTTGCACCTCCTGCACCAGATCTGAACTGGATTATTTGCGTGCTGCACTTTCCTGATGAAAAGAAAGGTATTACTAATAAACTTCCTTTCAGCTGGAAAGTGCAGCTCCCGAAAACCCGTCTTGCGTGGAGTCCAAGGTAGTGCAGTCCAGTGCAAGTGAAAAGAATGCGCTTACTAGTTTTTCATGTGGAGCCTCTACCATAGCCACTGAGGCGCCAAATTCGAAGTAGGCAGGCACCAGGGGACTGGTTTAAGATTTATAAGTACTGATCATTACTAAATACGTACATGAAAAACATGTCCGCCATCTCACATACTAGCCAGAAAGGGCCTTTTCCGGTATACCTGACAAATAACTTGGATTTATCGAGTGCAGATCACCACCAGCGATACGTATAGCGAGCCGATCATAAACAAAAAATCAGAAAACACATTTTTGATTCTGAATACTTCCACCCATACGACGTCCGCCACAAAGCTCGATATCGACGCGCCGTAGTGAACCAACGCTAAGATTCCAAAGGAGACCAGCAAGAACAACGCCACAACGCAGCGAGTCGCGGAGAACGCCGAGAACGCAGCGAGTTGCGGAGAACCGAAGAACCAGTGCGCCGTTTGAGAGCAAAGCAAACGATTCCGTTGCTCTTCGATTTAGCTCGCGAGTGAACGGTTCTCCTCGTTCTTCGATCCCCGGCTTTGCGACTCGCCTTCAGTGCACTCCGATTCATCCCAGATCGTGGGGCTTGGCCAATCACAAACCGGTAAGCTCTCAGTGTGGCCAATCCAGCTCGTGGCCTGTCACCTGTCATATTCAAGCTTCAGAGGAATGCCGACAGATGGCGCCCGCACCGGAATAGTTGAGTGTTGATTCATTCGACCGCCGGGAACGGCGGAAACACTACCTCGAGCGGGAAGTAAGCTCGATCGTGGGTGACTTTCGATTCTTACTAACAGGTCGCAGTGAGTCTCGCTGTTTCCCGTAGACTAAGTTCATTCTTTTCGAAAGAAAAGTGCTGCACAGGTCCATCACCAGTTCTTAAATACATGAGAGCTCCATGGCGAAAAGAATATGAGAGGGTTGCACTGCTTGAACTAGTTCAGGGCCGGGGTGCAGGCGAAAAGAATGGACCTACTATAAAGGGGACCAAAAAGTAACTATTAAAGTGAATTTGCGTGACCAAAGAAAGCCCTGCCGACAGGCGGAAGCAAGCGGAAAGTGGACTGAAGAAAATGTAAACTACGAGAGAATTACAGTGTGGCACAATGAATTGTTTATTTTCTTCATGACAGCGAAAGACGGTCCCATAAACATGCATTCGCTTATCGCAACATATAACCAATATAGCCGGCAGGTGACTGTTAGATTTAACGCGGTAATGTGTTGTACGAACATATCATGGAACACACTCGCCCACAAAACAGAACTCTTACTCAGTTACTGTCTACAACCTACAACCCTGCACATAAGTAGATGCCGGTTCGCCGTTGAGATCGGTCACATGATGTTATGACGTCACGGAAAGATGAACGAAAGAACGAATCTTTTGAACGGTTCAGTGAACCAAACTGAACTGTACGAACGGGTTCACTAAACTGAACTGGATTGCCCATCACTACTCCACTCAGCGGCGCCGCCGTTGAGAGAGAGAGAGGCCCTCCGAAGGTGGAAAGATGCGGCGGCGCTGTAGTCGGCTTCCCCTGAACTTTTGCGCGGTTCGCTTGAATGATTGCGCGTCTCGCCCAGTTTCCGCGCTTGCGTTTGCTGTTTCTTTCGCTAAAACCGAATAATATTTTAACTGTGGTAATGTGAGCTATTCTCTGAGGTGCCCTGTACGTCAGCTGACAACACCTGAAGAGGAGGACATAAGCAAACAGAAGCGAACCAGCTACTGTTACGCTCCAGGTTGCAAGATCGGCTATGCTAGGCAAAAAAAAAAAAAAAAAACGCGCAGAAGCGGCCTTTATTTGGTGTGCCTGAAGATAGAGAATTGCTTCAGCAGTGGGAGTGGAATCTGAGGAGGTCTGACAGGCCACTGGACGAAACATGCGCAGTGTGCGAGCTCCATTTCGAGCCCCATTTCATCATAAGGGACTACATTCACGTAATAGATGGAAAAGAGGTAAGAACTCCACGTGGAAAGCCGATGCTGGCAAGAGATGCTGTACCTACAATATTGCCAAATCTCCCGGAATGACTGCCATATCTGCATTGCGCGCATTGTGGTTTTTCTTTGTTCCTTGGGAAAACATGTCTTGAAGTTGTTTTTATAAAGCGTGCTGTTAATAAATGTGAGTGTCTCTGTTGGCCTGAATACTGTGTTCCGCTAATATTTGTAGTGCGATCCAAAGTTGCTGAAGTGCTTACATGCGCGTACCACCTGTAAATGCAGGAACATGCAGAAACGTGCAGAAACAACAAGAAACTGTGGTGATTCATTGCTATTTATCACACCACAGTTTTCCGTACTTCGGGAAATTATAACCCCGAATTCTGGGATTTCTAAAAAGGCGACGAGCCGCGCAGGCATCTCTTTTGGGGCCTTCTACGCGTACGCCTGTACTCGGATCGAACGGCGCGATTTTAACTTAAACAGTAACTATGAATTGTTAGAACGCAGGTGTTGCCGATTTATGTGTCCCTGAACAAACCTCTTATGTTGAAATGCTTCGGAAATAATATAAGCGCTAGACACCGCGCTGGACCTCCGTTGCGCTCAATGGGGCGGAGCGAGGAAAGTTCAGGGGAAGGCGCTGGTGGAGGAAAAGGAACCGCTCCGCTCGGAGAGTGAAGGAACTACCCCTTTCTAGGTAACGGGGGGGGGTACCTATGCCAATACCGTCTCTGTGGGGTGGCCACGCTCAACCGAACGTGGCTACCAGAGGACGACTAAATATCCGATGATTATCTGTCTAGACAAGGAGGCGATACGTGACACAGAGTTGCAGGCTACTTGCATACTAACTCCCTCTGTGTGCTCAGTAACTAGTATTCGTTTCCCCTATGCCAATACCACCGTAATAACAGAAGGCTCTTTCACACGTGGACCCACTGTGGCTGTTGGCGACTGAAAGAGCAAAGTAAGAAGCTCCCTCGTTGAAAATGTATGGCAGCCTGTACAGGTGCGTGGCGTTGTCCAGAGAGTGCACCGGCCTTGTTATCTAGGCGCATTGCCTATACAAGGTTGAGCCCTACCTCCGCTAGGTGGCGTTATTGGTATACACCCTTCAGAGCCGTATATTAAAAGGGAGTCTGGCCATTAATGGGTCATGCCTATACCTGAAGCTCCACCCACTTTTTCAGCTTTCCGACCAATGAAGTCTTGAAATATGGGGCGCTATCAATCAGCCTATCCTCACTATTTGCCCCCCTATCCAACATGGGCAGCGCCATTTTGGGTGGCAAGTGGATTGGATGGGATTGAAATGGATACCTCTCGCAATCTGCAAAAGTAGTGGATTGTTGGTGCAGATTTGATAAGCGCCACCTAGGGAGCGTAAGGCACGTCGAGAATTGTCGTCTGCTTCCGTCGTTGTACCGCTGCCAGCAGAACCACCCGCTGGGACACATTCTGTTGTCGGTATGATTTTTAAACAAATCTACATGAATAGTTGGAATATAAGAGGCAAGAATGTTTATACCCATGAAATCCAGCTGTTAAATATAAGATTGTACAGCACAGCGCCGTTTTTCTTATGATTTCGTTGTGATCGCCGTGTTCACTAGGCCTAACACCGGCGACAAAACGTATTATTTTCAGTTAGATATCGATGGATGAGCATAAGTTGAAACTGATTTCCGAGAAATTTATATTAGGATGTACATTTGAAGCGTAAAATCAGGTTAGTCTGTGAAAATTTTTTGTCACGAAATCCCCGCTTCATTGTGTTTGTTTTCGTCGCCATTTTGGGTGGCAGTATGGTGTCATGGCGACCCCCTTGGTAAAAAGCAAACCAATCAGAGGAGCGAAACTGTGATTGACAGGTCGAGCCTCTTTTTGTGACTCCTCCCAATGGCCAGACTCCCTTTTAATATACGGCTCTGACACCCTTCAGAGCCGTAGAATAAAAGGGAGTCCGGCGATTAATGGGTCATGGCCATACCTGAAGCTCCATCACTTTTTCAGCTTTCTAACGAATGGAGTCTTGAAATATGGGGCGCTACTGATCAACCTGGCCTTACTATTTGTCTCCGAATCCAACATGGGCAGCGCCATTTCGGGTCGCAAGTGGATTGGATGGGATTGAAATGTATACCTCTCGCAAACTGCAAAACTAGTGGAGTTTTGGTGCCAATTTGATGAACGCCACCTACAGTGCGTAAGGCACGTCGCCAATTGTCGTCTGCCTCCATCGTTCTACCCCTACAGGTTGAATCACCTGCTGGGACACATTCTGTCGTCAATACTATATTTAAATGAACCTACATGAATAGTGGGAATATAAAAGGCGAGCATGTTTATATCCATGAAATCCAGCAATTAAGTATAAGATTGTACACCACGCTGCCGTTTTTGTTATGATTTCATTCTGATCGCAGCTATCGCCGCGTTCACTGGGCCTAACACCGGCGACAAAACGTATTATTTTCGTTTAGATATCGATGAATGAGCATCAGCTGAATCTGATTTCCGGGAAACCTATATGAGGGTGCACAGTTACAACGTAAAATCAGAGTAGTGTGTGCAAACTTTGTCACGAGATTCCCGCTTCACTCTGTTTGTTTTCATCGCCATTTTGGGTGGCAGTAAGGTGTCATGGCAACCCCCATGGTAAAAAGCAAAACAGTCACGGGAGCGAAACTGTCGAGTCTCTTTTTGTGACTCCTCCCAATGGCCACACTCCCTTTTAATATAAGTCCTCAGAGTCCCTTGATGCGCTGGACAGCCCATAGGGCTCTGGCCACCATGCTTGGTCGAAGGACGCGGTGGCGAAGAGAAAACGATTGCGGTACTTTTTCCGTCCCAATGACTTTGCGTAACGCCAGCAAACAGCGCCGTATTCTTCATCGTGTGGAGTACAAATGCCCACGCCATGACGTTTCGGTTACGCGCACAACAGTAAATTCATTCATTATTTTTTTTTTTTCTGAAGGTCTAGGAATGCTGCATGCATACCTCTACGCAAAAAACCCACCGAATGTTTTTTAGACAACCACTACAGCAATCGCGTCAAGGTGTCGTGCAAGCGAATTCTGCCGAACATCGTACCCTCTTTAGGCTAGATTGGTTTCGCAATCGCGATCTTTAGGTTGGTGATATTTGGTGAGCGAGCGATAAAGCTTTCTCCGCGACTGGCCATGAGTCCCTGCGCGAAGTCTAATCGAAAGGTTTACTTATAATCCGAGTCAACCAAAAAATGCTTTGCACTTGCCGAGCAAGACGTTGGAAGCATGCCAAGTGGAAGGGGCAGTGACGCGCGAACATTTCACTTCGGGGTATTAAAAATGTTGTCACAATGACAGCAACGCAAGAGGAACGGGCTTCTTCCATTGGATTTAAAACGGTAAAAAAAAGTGGCAAATCGGAGTTTCCTCTTTTCTTCCTCCGAAGCAGCGAAAAGCCTTAAGTGTAGGTCACCTACAGCGCACCTAATTATCAAAGAAAATAAGTTGCAGGAAAGGCCCCATCCTCCAATCAACGCCGTTCGAGGGGAACTCCGACTTTTCTGCGACGGGTAGAGATAAACCTCGCCGTGACGTATGAGCTGCAGTAGCGGCAGCCAGAGCTGCTACCAACTGGGAGCGGAGCAGCACAGGTCAGACTGCAGACGCATTCGCACAAGACACTGCGACACTGTTGACAGTGGTTTAGTCAGAATTCCAAGCACGAGGTGTTGCAAAAAATGCCGCGAGGGGTTGATTGTTGCACGATCGATTGTCGCACGATCGTTGATGGTGCGCGACGGCAAACTGACGTCTGGCTGCTGTTGAAAGGGCATCGCAGAGTGGGGCATGAGCGGGAAAGACTGCAGTGACTATTCGGTCGATTTTGTGTCAGTGTTTCCTTTTTTGCGACAACAATTTTGGAAAACGTTCACCTCCGGCAACGCATCACAGTGCATTAAGAAAACACGGCGAAACACGTGTCCTCTGGTGCTGCCGCATCGTTCCATCAGTATCTGTTTTTCTGCGTGCAGCCATAGAAGCCATGTTAATCTGAAAGTTTGAATTTCAAACACGTCTAGTATCATTTATTTGTTCCTTGAATGACTTTTTCCCCTACATTATAATTCACTGGCTTGCATTGTGGCATTGAGGAGTGCTCAGTCACCCTCCCAGGTGTATATCGCTCGCTGAGTTACCCCTGGTTTGCCAATTCGGAACGATGCGCAGCTACCCAGGTCTGACGAGCCGCGAACACGGCGAAACACGTGTCCTCTGGTGATGCCGCATCGTTCCATCAGTATCTATCTATATATATATATATATATAATGCAGGAAAAAAAGCAATTAAAGAAACAAATAAATGATACTAGACGTGTTTGAAATTCAAACTTACAGATTAACATGGCTTCTATGGCTTCTATATATATATACAAAGTAAAAAAATAGCCGAAGCTCTGTAGCTGCACGTTGAGTAGCTGCACTTTGTATATGTACTTGCTGGCTTGCACTGCGGCCTCCACAGGTGGCGTCGTCACCGTGGAACATTGACGTCTCGCCGAGACGCACTGTTGTGCCGACCCAAGATCGTGTCACTTCCCTATGCCAGGCCGACGAGCTCCAAGTAGAGCGAAACAGCTGTCCTTGGCTGGGAGTGCACGATCAAATTGTAAACATATGCTCAACGTGCAGCTACAGAGCTTCTGCTATTTTTTTACTTTGTATATGTACTTGCTGGCTTGCACTGCGGCCTCCACAGGTGGCATCGTCACCGTGGAACATTGACGTCTCGCCGAGACGCACTGTTGTGCCGAGCCAAGATCGTGTCACTTCCCTACGCCAGGCCGACGAGCTCCAAGTAGAGCGAAACAGCTGTCCTTGGCTGGGAGTGCACGATCAAATTGTAAACATATGCTCAACGTGCAGCTACAGAGCTTCGGCTATATTTTTACTTTGTATATGTACTTGCTGGCTTGCACTGCGGCCTCCACAGGTGGCGTCGTCACCGTGGAACATTGACGTCTCGCCGAGACGCACTGTTGTGCCGACCCAAGATCGTGGCACTACCCTACGCCAGGCCGACGAGCTCCAAGTAGAGCGAAACAGCTGTCCTTAGCTGGGAGTGCACGATCAAATTGTAAACATATGTTCAACGTGCAGCAACAGAGCTTCGGCTATTTTTTTACTTTGTATGTGTACTTGCTGGCTTGCACTGCGGCCTCCACAGGTGGCGTCGTCACCGTGGAACATTGACGTCTCGCCGAGACGCACTGTTGTGCCGACCCAAGATCGTGTCACTTCCCTACGCCAGGCCGACGAGCTCCAAGTAGAGCGAAACAGCTGTCCTTGGCTGGGAGTGCACGATCAAATTGTAAACATATGCTCAACGTGCAGCTACAGAGCTTCGGCTATTTTTTACTTTGTATATGTACTTGCTGGCTTGCACTGCGGCCTCCACAGGTGGCGTCGTCACCGTGGAACATTGACGTCTCGCCGAGACGCACTGTTGTGCCGACCCAAGATCGTGTCACTTCCCTACGCCAGGCCGACGAGCTCCAAGTAGAGCGAAACAGCTGTCCTTGGCTGGGAGTGCACGGTCAAATTGTAAACATATGCTCAACGTGCAGGTACAGAGCTTCGACTATTTTTTTACTTTGTATATGTACTTGCTGGCTTGCACTGCGGCCTCCACAGGTGGCGTCCCCAGGCAGCACAAACCCTCGGGAAAAGAATGGGAACGCAATGGGGGCTTCGGCTCCTGAACGGGCGATAGTGCCCGACTGGTTCCCAGCGGTGTGGGAACTGAGGAGGTAGAGCGCAAGAGAAGATAAGGTAATCCCCCGACGGTGCCCTAATCATTTCCCGCTCTGGTCTCCTTTTGGTCATGTAAACAATAATATAGGATCGCTCCCCGATGCTGCTCTGATCATTTCCCGGTCTGGACTGACCTTGGTCATGTGACCGAAATATAGGATCGCTCCCCGATGCTGATTTGATCACTTCACGATAATCAGTCACATGACCGGGGTGCATCAACGGATTTCTCTTCCCAGACTGTCAGGCGCCGAGTGATGCAATCGCGTAACCGACAGTTTCGAATCTGGCCAATGACGTTCCTCGATCATCCAGCCGTGTTTGCACTGTCGGAGTCCGCGTCGCTCTCGCTGCGAGAAACGAATGTATCCGGCCGGTGCTCGCGAAACTTTCGAGGAATTCCAACATTTTTAAGCGATTCATTGAGTGGTAAGTGCTATTTCTTTTTGTGGTATTCCTCACATTGATAAACGTTACTCATAGATGCTTTTCAACATGAGTGACTCCGTTCTAGAAGGTTTCTCTCGAAACTTAGCAGCGCATGTTTCGATTTCAGTGATTCATTGTGGTTTATGCGTTGCGTTTAGGATAATGGACTCCGTTTTGGTGAAAATATGGTTCAGTAAAGTGTGGAATCGTATGTATTGTGTATTTGACATCAAACGAAATATAACCATTTCTCAGGACGACTGCGTGCTGCAGCAGTGCTTTCCATCTCCTGCGTGCGTACAAAACTGGAATGCTGGAGGACTTCAGCTCAAGGTTCGTTTTTGTAGTTATTCCAAATAAAAAGAAAAGCAAAAAGGAACCGCCAAAGTGAAAAAAATATTCCGCTTTAATCCGTTTGCGTAATCTGATCGACGCATGATATGTCAATTTGTTTGAAACTGCGAGTGAATGAAAGCTATCCTGATCTTTCATTCAGAATGTCATGCTGGACCACAACCAGAGCGTGCTTAAAGCAATCAATGCTTTGATCAAGGTATCACCGAAGTGCCCACCACCAGATCTCTGCCTCAGTGCCCGTGATGATGGTCAAGATTTTTCTAGCGGATTTTGTCATGTCATGCTGAAAACTGTAAGTTTAGCTATTTGGTCTGTATTCAATAACATGTGCATCTGGTGGTGCACACTTGTGTGTGTGGTGTGGTGTACTTTTCTCAGTGTAACCCTGACCTCAAGCTATCTTCCACTTTCAAAATCCACCCTGCACTTCGGTTACAACACTATGAACCTATCGCACTGTGATGCTTCCTTGAAAGGAATACAATCTGGTATGCTGTGTTGTTTTTCTTTTAAAAGGACTTCAGCTATCCATAATAAGAGGCCTTCGCAGCAAGAAAGCCATAAGAAAAGGCATCTTCTTGATACAATAATATTCCTCCTAAAGACAAGGGTACGTGTCACACTACACTCTTAAAAATGAACTTCACAGCATAGCACGCTCCTAGCCAACCATCACCTCGAATGATATCGTTATCTTCCCTGATTTGTTGAAAACGGAAGGCGTACGCCTTTTCTGTGACAATTATGAACAGCATAAGTGTCACAGAAAAGGCGTACGGCTCCCGTTTTGAACAAATCAGGGCAAATAACGATATCATTCGAGATGATGGTTGGTTAGGAGCGTGCTATGCGGTGAAGTTCATTTTTAAGAGTGTACCACTGTGCCATACTGCACTCTCAGAAAAAAAGGTGGAGCAATTAGACCTTTTAGGAAGTAATAGTTGTCGCATATGTTGTGCCTAAAAGGTTGCAAAGTTCTACCTGCTACCTCACTATCTGCCACGAATAATAGGGTTACCGCTTCTGATTCGGTGAGCGAGGGGGCGTACACCTTTTCGTTGTAATTTGGATGGATGATAATTTCTTTTACCACCTTTTTCCACCCCTTATCAGACACTATGTTGGCTTAGGAGGTAACTAAGGAACTTACCACCTTCTCACACCTTTTTTCTTAGATTGTGGTTCCCAAATTGTGTGTATGTTGCCCTCGTATTAGCAAAGGTGCGCAAATATTTCTTCTATTTTCTTAAAGAAGGTATAGAACGATCATGACACATGTAGTACGGATTCTCAAGTTGTTCACGTGTTCTATGTTGTTGGGCGTAACTCGGTACTGTAACTAGGCTACTCGGCTTAGCTAATTTCAGTAACTTTTTGCATAGCTCTTTGCTTTTGAGCTCCAGTAACTTCTTGAGGAGCTCGTTCCTTTCCCGTTTTCTTTTGTTTCGGGGGTGGGGGGTTAAGTTCGTCAAAGTATCTTGAAGGAAGTTCCTTTTGTTCGATTCTTGTCTACAAACATCGCAGGCTGAGTCCTCCCCCCATGACTTGCGATGAAAGATGGCACTTGCACGGCTCGACTAACTCCCGTTGTTACACAGTGAATTTTACAAATTATGTTTTAGCCGAGCATTAGGAAGCTCAGGTATTGCGCATCTTAACGGTAAGCAGTGTATTGATACTGATAGAGGGCATTGAGGAGCAGGATTAAAACTTGGCACGGTTCTACGATATGTATGTAGGGGACAACTCGTAGAGCATAAACTTGCTTTGTGTTCCTTTTTAATGTGCCTTATTACGAGATCAAAATCATCATATACCTCCCTAAGGAAGCCTATAACTGTAGGCTTCTTTTGTCGCAGCAGATATTGATATCGTTTTTGTATATCAAGACTATTTTGAAACGTCTTGAATCGCCCATTGTGACAGCAAGGTCTGAATTAACCATATAGACAGGTCAAGAGCTGAAAAGTATATATATTGAGTAGAAAATAACTTGAAGGTAACCTGTTACATTTCTAAAGTAGCTCAGGAACTTCACGTCAATTTTCATTACGTTTTATTACGTGTAACTGCGTTTGAAATTTAGTTACGGGTCGGTTTCACGTCAGTTCAGGCAGGGAGGTCCAATCGACCTCCTGGGTCCTCAGTATTTTTCCTATTGATAAGCTCATCGTATATTATGATCAACATTTTTGCCGAAGAGCTTTCGTGCAAAAAAATCGAGAAAATCCGGCCCTGAATTTGGATGTTTCAGTTTTGCCGTGTTTGCACGCGTATACTCCCGAGTGTTAAGAGATATTGTTGTGACATTTTTTATGCTCCTTTATTATGCCTACAGGCGAGCTGTCAGAGAGCAAATTTTAGCGCGCAGGTGCAACACTGTGTGCTATAAAAAATGGCGAACATGCCCGCTCGCGCATTTTTGTCCTAATTTCGACGCCTGATATCTATGGCTATAGATCGCAATACTTGGTATCAGCTCACTCAGCTTTTAAATCATATACTTCCTAGCGGAATGTGCTGAAATAGGCAAATGTTTAGGCATATTTCGAAATAAACATGGATTTTGAGCGTGTATTTCTCAAAAAGGTCCCACTTGATTTCGTATATATTTTGCCATGATATGGCCCGATGTTAGGCCTTTCATCTTACGCAAAAACTTCTTCTCCAAAGGCGTATACTGCTGATTAGCGCGTTAAAACGCGGCCCCACTGCGTAACGTGTCGGAGATATCTACAGCCAGAGCAAGAAGCGTCGAAGTTTGAACAAAACTGCGCGGCAGAGCATGTTCGCCACTTTTTATACGATACAGTGTTGCACCTGTGCGCCAAAATTTGCGCTCGGGGTTCTGGCAGGTAGGTATACTAAAGCATAAAAAAATTGCAATACGATATCTTTTAAAACTCAGATTGTATACATGTGCAAACACGGCAAAATTGCAACAATCGAATACAGGGCTGAATTTCTCGATTTTTTGCACGGAAAGTATTCGAATGATTAATTTTACCAATGTTGATCATCATCTGCGATGAGCGTCTAAATATATATAAAAAATCATGAAAATTCAGGAGGTCCATGGGACTTCCCTGTCTGAGCTAACATGGAACCGGCCTACAATTATGTTCTGGCTAACCTTTTGAACTTAACTGGCAACGAGTTCCAACTTCTATCTCTGTTCCATATAACCTGTGTTAAGTGAATATTTGGGAAGTAAATAGTACATATGCGGGACTGGTGGTTATATACTTTCAATGTAACACTTTTTTTTTACATTGCTGGTGAAGTGATGCATTAAAGAACCCATGTATCTTGTGACTATGATGCAATAAAGAGTTTTCTACAATGACATATTGATTTTGTTTTTAAAAATCGTGCAAATTAACTCTTGTTTGGGGGTAGGAGGTACCAGTAAGTGTGCATTGGCTGCACCTCGGGAAATCGTTGGGGTACGATACAGGCTGCCGATAACGGACCATTAACATCCCCGTGTTGCAAACCGTATGCCGGACCATGGTCGGGAGCCGGCCCGGTCGGGTCGGTCGTCGCCGGCGCACCGACGTTGGGTCGTCGCGCTGTGCTGCCTGGGGTCGTCACCGTGGAACATTGACGTCTCGTCGAGACGCACTGTTGTGCCGACCCAAGGTCGTTGTTCACTTCCCTACGCCAGGCCGACGAGCTCCAAGTAGAGCGAAACAGCTGTCCTTAGCTGGGAGTGCACGATCAAATTGTAAACATATATATATATATATATATATCTTTTTTTTTTTTTCATGAAAACCGGCGGGCGGTGGTCGAGCCACGCCATTGGAACGTTTTAGTTGGGCATAACACTATTATTAAAGCTAAAGAATCAGGGTTGAATGGTCTGCAATTGAGAAATACACAGTCGATCTATTCCTGAGGGAACTGTGTTAGCAAGCCGTGCGTGACCTTCGGTTCGTCTTTAGGAAAGTTGATGACTTTTCGTCCTTGACCTTATTGTATTTCTTAAAAATTGTTCCTCTGGAATGCATATTTCAGCTGTGTTTGGGACTTCTTCCGTGTGTGCCTGTTTTCGTACTACCCTAGCCTCGATGTTTTAGTAATATGTATCATATCCTTGTTTGCTCACACATTCAGAAACACTGGGTAAAACGGTGCTATTCTCGTCTATGTGGCCAACAGCGAGGTACATAGGCAATCAAATTTTTGGCTGTGTCGCATGTAGCATGTCATCTCTAGCATGCGTCAAGCCTCCCACTGACCGCAACTTATTTTGCTCTGCCAGTGTTACCACACCCCGATTCCCCCATACGAACGAGCAGCTTACTGTGTAAGGCGACGGCATTCGAGAGGATGCAGCTCCCGTACTTTATGTAGAGTGCCAGGAAAGGAATAGGTGGTCCACCGAACACTGTAAGCAATCAAAATACAAAAAATCACTATAACATCCGACTTCAGTTTTGAAGTTGCTGACTGGAAAATAGAAGCTTTAGCGTTAAGAATAGGCATCGCATTTCACATGTCCTCGAAGTCATTGTTCGAGCTATTCCAAGGTCTTTGGAGTTTGGAGCTAATCTTGGGTCTTTGCTAAGCTAAGCTTGGGTCTTTGGAGCTAATCTTGTTCGGGCGTTGTCTAAGTATATACTTTGCGTGGTCATCCCTGAACAAAGTAAGTAACTACGTATGCAAGTAAATAAGTAAGTAAGTAGGTAGGTAGTTAGACACAGACAGACAGACAGACAGATGGACAGATGGATGGATAGATAGATAGATAGATGGACGGACGGACGGATGGATGGATTACGGAGCGGAATACTAACACCAATTTCGCAGTAACATCGATCACTCGACGGCCGCCCCACGGCGGCTCCTGGAGGACGCTGCGGGGTACATATCGTAGTGATCGGTTCATTCACTGATCTTTGGATGAGACAAAATGGCAATGGGTGTACCAGGTGCCATATATCGTTCCGTATATGGTAATACCAGGCGCACTAGTTTGGTTATATTCCGGAAAAGAAGGTCGCATCTTTGAAATCACACCGATAAAGGTAATTCTCATTAACGCATGGCACGATAGCGCTGTATTTTACAACAAAGCACATCCTTTCTCTTGCGGTATAGATACGTCCTAATCCAAGCGACCTTGCTGACCACTGCTCACTGTTTGGTGTTTGAAGACAGATCAAATTTATTTATTCGTATGTGTCGTAGTG
Organism: Ornithodoros turicata; assembly: GCF_037126465.1. Classification (NCBI taxonomy): domain Eukaryota; kingdom Metazoa; phylum Arthropoda; class Arachnida; order Ixodida; family Argasidae; genus Ornithodoros; species Ornithodoros turicata. The sequence goes on from NC_088201.1 coordinate 143,914,183, forward strand.
ACACTGGTTTTCACCAAGAGCTTCGCAACAGTGAACGACTACCTGTTCCACGAGAGTGCGAATGCGTTCCTCGCTTTGAAAAATATAGTAGAGGCTCTCAATGGGGGATATCATGCCCCTATTTTCACATGTCATCTCCGTTTCTAATGGTGCCGCTCCAGATTTCAAGAATTGGTTTCAGCTCTACGAGATGAGTAAGAATGGTTTGTTGTTGAGATGGCTATTCATTACCAGCAGACACGGCAAAAGCACCCGTGATCGTGTTGGCGCGTCCCTGAAGCAGACGGCAAGTTTGCATGAAATGAAGTGCCGAGTTAATGACGCCATTCAAACTCCTGCCGATTTTTTGCGTGCTGTAACTGAAAAGGCATACTCCACTCGTTTGCTGAATCTTCCGTCAAGTGAAGTTAGAGAATTTCGGGAAGCGAAACAAGACGAGTGCCAGCTGTTCCGGGGATTCGTTCCTCACGTGTGTGGTATAAGGCACCAAACGAACCTATATTAAAAGTTATGGCAGCAAGCACATCTAATGAGATGGGTTCATCAGCGTAACGAGTACGTTGTGAACCGTCGAGATTTTTCCTCTATTGAACTGATTGATTCGTTGATTCGTTAATAGATTCTACAGGATATGCATATATTGTGTTCATGGTTTGGTCTCTCTCTCTCTCTCCCATCTCATCGTCATCATGTTGTAGTTGTTTGTTGTTGCTGTTGTGTTGTTGTTGTTGATCATCTCTGCATATCCCTTATATACTCTTCGAATTAAACTGTGTAGGAGTGCTTACATGTTTTAAGTCGTTAATTTATAACATCCCTGTCTGAAAAAGAAATTGTTGTCTGGTGAGTAAATTACAACCAAATTAATGTTAATATTATGAGATATTACGCTGTATGACAGTCAACTTATGTGTACATAACACCAAACTACTGCATCTGGCGAGAGAGAAATATCCATGGTCATTTTGTGAAATGCGAAGATCAGTGAATGAAACGACAGGTAGGCGGCTAGGTAGATAGGTAGATGGGTAGGGAGGTATTTAGGTAGGTAGGTTAAAAGAAAGAGTGTTACTTGGCACTTAATTTTTATTTTACATTTCTTCTCGTCAAAGTGTAGCTAGCCATGGAGTTACGAGGATGCTCCTTAATGTTGCTGACATTGTATCCAGGCCCGGACCTGAGCTTGTATACGACGTGACGATCAACCTCTCTGCAAAAGAACGAAGGTAAAATAAATTACTGGCCTTGCGGTTTGAGAAAGTCACCTAATGCGCCGTAATTTCTGCCGCCCATGCGCTACGCTTGTCTACAGGGTTCAGACAAACGGTACAGTGCCTGCCAGAGACGTCCGAGAGCAAACAAGCCTGGGAAGAAGCGTGGTCAGCTCTAGTATATCTGTATATGTGGGATTGCGGTCTGATGGACCATTGATGGACCATTAATGGACGTAGAAAGGAATGGCGGACATGCTTCCTGCACGCTGCAGTGAAGCTCTGCACCCTACGCTGTAGTAGTCATCTGTCCGCTGTTTCAGCATGGTCCACTGTTTCTCAAACTGCATGTGAGTGATGACACCTAAACGGGCCATGAACCTTTTTCTGGGGTCATTGAGGGTGCAAGCAGACAATGCGATATGGTGAAGGAACGAAAAACCGAGAGACACGGGACACGAAGACAAGCACAAGAGTTCTCAGACACAGTAATGATTTAATAACACCAAACCTCCTAAATAGCTAACAACTCCCGGAGGTTTGGTGTTATTAAATCATTACTGTGTCTGAGAACTCTTGTGCTTGTCTTCGCGTCCCGTGTCTCTCTGTTTTTCGTTCCTTCATCATCATGCACCAGTTAGTCTGCGCCCTATCTCTTTTAATGCGATATGGGTTGAGCCACAAAGACCACCGTATTGATTTGCTTGTATCAAAAAAGCAAACACATCATTCTCATTAAAATACATGATTAAATGAATCTTCGTTAAACGACATTAATATGATTTTTTGGTAGCTCTCTGTGTTTTTGTCTTTTAAATACACTACAATGTAAATGTATCTGTGTCATTGAGAAAAAAGTTTTCGGAAGGCTTATGAAGGAGGGGGGGGGGGTCATGGTAGGTTTGGTACTACTCAAAGGGGTCACGTACTGTATAAGTTTGAGAAACACCGACATCGTGCATGTGTGTGTGTGTGTGTGTTTGCAATATGCAACTTGCACGCGAATATTATTTGTACTGTATGTAGCGGCGGGTGGTCGCAACGGCCCGCATTTATGCCCGCCGAAAAACAGAAAAAAAGTTAGAAATATGGTCCCAGCAATAGTGGTAACTTGTTACATATGTGCGTCCTTGATATGATTGTGGGGATGACGGGTAACCAAATGACAGAGACAACCGTTGACCGTGACAGCCAATGCAGACTGACGAAGGGCATGCGCCACACAGTTTATTCTCCGCGCGCCAGGCGCTAGTGGCGTTGAGGATGATGGTGCCTCTGCACGGCTCCCCCACCCCCCTAGCCAACTGCCGGCAGCAGAGTGATGTACAGCGAGGGCAGGGGTCCAGGGGACGCGTTTCAGGGGCACCTTGGGGAATTTAACAGGACGACAGTACCAGTCTGCGCGGTGGAGATCCGGGAATGGGCCGGTGTAGGGGCTGGAGTGGTTTTCGCACGGCGTCGCAGCGGATGAAGACGTGCATACAGGTGTTGGTAGCTTCTGGCGGAGCGTGGTGAGAACATGTGACGGTGCGAAGCCGAGAGGCATAGTCCGACGCGCCATTCGGAAAGCCGACGGAAGGGGGCACAGTAGCTCTTCGAGAAAGAGCAGTGTTGTGCCATAGACGTGCTCGGCCACGGAGCATCCCAGATCGGGCTTTAAAGGGACAGTCGCATCGACCACAGATCTATTCCGAAACCACAGTGAAATGAGATTCCCCGTACTTCCCTGACCATGACTCCGAAAGTCCCATTCCGATCGGCAGAATACTTTTTGCATAATTCGTGTGTATGCGGCGCTACAGCAGACGACGGATGTGGTCGTCAAGCGGAACTCTCTGCTGAGAATCTTTAGCAACGTCACAAGGAATCTGACCAATAAGAACGCGGCGAGCCAGAGGAGTCCCCGCGGCTTGCATGAGCAAGGTCAGGGAGACGAAGACGAAGGCACATACGGAGACGGCGGACTCGGAACGCGGAAGTGGGGAATCGTGCTGTTCAAATTCCTTTAGTAATAGCTCCCGTGACGAATATACATGTTTGATGACGGCCCATATTCGACGGATCCGCTTCTTCTGCAAGTCGCTGGTGATGTACGTGGCGCAGCTGCGTTAGCACAACAGAACGAGCCTCAGGACCACTGCTTTAGGTACGTTCATGATCGGAGTGCTCAATACTTAATCCCGTGACATTCATACTACGACGCAGGAAACAATTCATGCGTTTGTGCGGCGTCTCTGCTCCCCAGGAACGGGATGAGTACCTATATGCTGCAGTGCTGGTGAAGTGGCAGAGTTGTGCAATGACGGCAAAGTACAGTGTAAGCACGCATTACACTTTGTTCCCAGCTCTCTGTCTTCGGCCAGAACTTCTGGTGGTGTATCCACCGCAGTATTGCAGCGACGATCACAGTCTTCGCCTACTGTGCGCATGATAGACACGATAGGCACGTTGAGCAATCTTATTTTCGTAGTTGTCGTCGTTGTTTGCACACGCGACGAATGCCCCATGACAGCTACGAATGCTCTAACCAACTGTGCAACTCAAGGGCCGGGTTAGAATTAGCATGACTGTCAGGAAATTACTGTGCTACGTGTTTAGAAAGTGTCCTTTCTTTTTACAGCTACGACAGGTTCACTGCTTGTTGTGTGTTTACAAGCTGAGTTCAGACATTCCTTGGACCGCGAAACAGACGACAGATACCTGGGTGTGTCGTCCGCATGATTCGCAAACGTTTTTCCATCCCGGTCCTATCAGTACTATCATGTTTAGTGTGCCTCATTTCCTGTTCACACCTACACCATAATAGACTTGAGTAGTTTCCAATCCAGACGTGTGAAATAGACTCTGCGTTACCACAGTAATCCCGAGAAGTGCAAAGATTTGGGCAGGAGCAATAAACTACTTGAGCATAAGTGACAGTTATACTTTTAATGGTAGTGTAATGCTTCTTGTCGTTGGCAGTATTATAGCACGTAAGGGATATAACACGTCCAATAATTTCAGGTAACGTTTCATAACTCACTAATGGTACAGTTACACCTCATTATCATAGTAAGTGATACATCTGTCTGGGAACGTCCACAATTTGTCATTCCCACGGAAGATTGTTCTGCCTTGATACAGCAAAACAAATTTTGATACCTGCCATTGATCGAATTTTTTTAGTACCACTGTTTTGAAAACAGCTTTCAAGACTGTAACTTCAAAGATCCTTGGCACAGCATTACCTCTTGTCTATGTATTATAATAATTATTATAATGACAGGCAGTACGTTACGCAAATGTGAATAAATATTTGTGTTGACTGAGTGTTGTCCATTCAAGAGCCATTGCACAAGTTCACATCCAACTCTTCACGCACAGATATTTATTATTTGCTATGCACAGACAGTTATCAGCGTGCACCACACTGGCAATGTCCCTTGGGATCTGAAGCGGGGACTCACAAAAAAAATAAAAAATTCGTAAGTACTTCAATTGCAATGAAAACGGGACGGTTGGACAGTAAATTGGACGGTTTCATTATAACAGTGGTACACAGGAAAAAAACTCGGGGTATTTGGGAGGACCTGGATCGATCTCTGGGCACAACAAAGTGTAAAATTTTGGAAGGGTTAGTACATCCTGAAATGACCCTCATGCCTCAGACCCCACTACTCGAATAATGCACCTCCATTTTACAGTAAAAGGCCTCTTACTATCTACGGCATATCCTATCAAAGGTCACAGGACAGGAAATTTGGCCAATGCTTATGTGACAGTGCCTCGTAGAACATGCAGCTTTTCTGTTGAATTGACACTACATCTCTGGTAGCCCCTTTAATTTCTGGAGGTAGGTGCACCACTTTACCTTTAACCAGCAGTAATGTATAGCATTGCAAAAAAAGAAACAAGGGCTTAATCTCAACGCTGCATCAGCATCATTCATCATCTCACAATAACATTGTTGTTGTCAGCCTCTGCACAAAGATTTGGGTGGACCTGAAAATAACCTTTTTTTTTTCCTTCTTTCAAGTTATTTTGTGTTGGCTTGTAGCTGTGAGATGTCAGTAGAAGCCATGAAGTCATTCTCTTCACTTCTTGAACTTGGATGAAGAAAGCACTGTTCTGGAAGATCCTAATTTGTCAGAGGCGTCGTAAAGGCATTAGTATAAAAACCAGGTCCCTCAGCAAAATTGCCGTGCACACACGTACATAGTTTGATGCCGTTTCATGGATGGATGGGACTTGGATCAGCAGCACCTGGCCCTTCTATAACACAGAACGCCAAAAGTGCACCTCAAGTTGGCTACGGCAACCGCAAAAACCGCCGCCCTACAGCACACAAACAGTTCACAAACAGCGAGATAAAAGGAAACTGGGAAGTGGTTTATGGCACTTTTGTTACGGACAGAGGTACTGCTTGTATATAGTGCCTGTTTCTAACACCAGCACACAAACTGCATCAGTTCTTCCTTTTAGTGATCGGGGTTCATAGTTTGCGAATTGTTCTGCGCCCAAAAAACTGTAAACACATTAGATGTATTTAAGTAATATACGTGCCACTTGCGCTTGACCCTGTCGAGCTGCCTGCAGCTGTAATACACATGAAAGCCAATCACGTTATATAAATGGCATCATGTTCTTTTACTTGTTTACCGTATTTTATTTATCTAGTTATTAAACATAGGTTAGGGGATACCTTACGTTGTACCGATTTCGTCTTCTGCTGCTAAGTTACTCACGCGCAAGAGTGACAGATCTGATTGGGAAAAAGATATTGTGACTTACTGTCGAAGTTGCTGGCTCGCTTTGTTCGTGGAACACTGTCGGAACGGCGTCAAGTTTCAATTCGTTCTTTTTTTGTGTCAATCCAAGTTGCACTTGCATGATGTTCTCATCCAGGTACACATTATCGGTGAAATGCGAGGAGCATACACGGACAGCATGAACACTCCTTGCTTCATCTGGATACCCGCTAGTGCGCTAGTGATGTAGCTGCTTCCAACTTTCGCTTCGTCTGGGGTCTGGCTGTAGCTGTATTCTAGGTGTGCGAAATCAAACATGGAGGTTTTCGAAGGAAGTTTTCCTGGAGTCAGGAACGCTGCGTCGGTTTCCAAACGACATCTCACGCGAAGGATGCAGGCGTAGAGATAGTATACGCGTCACTAGAAAGTGTCACATGTGAATACGGGCGACGTGCCGGAAGAAACAAAGCAGCCCCAGACTTGGCGGCAGACGACAGCGTCCTTCACAGCGGATTAGCCAGATTCCACCTTGCGTCACGCGACGTTGTTGGCGGTGGCGCTTTCGAGGATCAAAACGAAACCGGATCTTTTAAATTCGATTCCTCATCACCTGGTCAGTTTTGGAAGGAGAAAATTTGGCATTGGCAAATAGCTCGCGGTAGTGTACCGAACACATTGGTATGGGACTCGTAACCACGGTTCCTGATGCGACAGTCCCTTTAAGGCGGCGCGTAAGCACGGAAGGGCAACCAGGATAGCCTCGGGCCCTAGGATCTGGGGAGAGGCGCAGAGCGTAAGTTTGAGTTGTCGGTGTAACCGTTCGACCAGGCCGTTGGACGCAGGATGGCATGCCGTGGTCCGGATTCATTTGGTGCGGAGGGAGTTAGTGGGCGCAGCAAATAATGCTAACTCGAACCGGCGACCGCGATCGGTTGTGACGATGGACGAGGTGCCAAAACGAGAGACCCGCATAGTGACGACGGCTGCAGCTACAGTGGAGGCGGTCGCGTCAGGAACAGGAACGCATTCGGGTCAGCGGGTACAGCGGCCTATCATGGTGAGTACGTGAGTGGAGCCTTGACTGGATGGAAAAGGTCCAACTACGTCGATGTGGATGTGGTCGAAATGCCCGTCTGGTGGCAGAGAGGTTCAAGGTGGAAGGCAGGTGCGGCGCTGAACCTTGCCGCGCTGGCACTGTACACATGCGCGAGCCTAGAGTCGGATGTCAGAGTTCGTGCCATGCCAGACATATCGCGTACGAATAAGCCGTTGGGTCCCGCGGATGCCAGGGTGACAAAGGTGATGGAAGTGACTGAAGATGGCACGGCGAAGCTCGGAGAAACAAAAGGTCTAGCTGAAGAGTGCGACGTGTCGCAGGTGACTGGGGTCGATGCGCCAGGAAGTACAACGTCCTCAGGCCGGAGGCTGGTCGAGGTGGGACTTGCGCTGAAACGGGCGAGTTCCTCGTCAGCAACCTGAGCTGTCGCAAGGGTGTCGATAGAGAGGACGGTTTAGCAGCGCCGCTCCTACGGCACGGTGACAGCAGAGACGCGGCTGAGGGCGTCAGCGGCAGCGTTATTTGCACCACTGACACGCTGGATATCCGAAGAAAATTCAGATATGAAGGAGAGCTGTCCAATTTCTCGTGGTGCATATGCAGTGCCGGAGGACGAGATGGCCTACGTGAGAGGCTTGTGGTCTGTATATATGGTAAAAGGGCGACCCTCCTGAAAATGCCGAAAGTGCTTGACTGTGTGGAAGATAGCGACGAGTTCATGCCCAAAGATGCTATACCGTGTTTCGGCCGGCTGGAGCATGCGCGAGAAGAAAGCGACAGGGTGCCAAGCAGATGAGGCACGCTGCTGAAGGACAGCACCGACCGCGACGTTCAAGGCATCCACCATGATGCTTGTAGGGGCATCTTGACGGGGGTGGAACAGGAGTGTAGCGGAAGCGAGGTCGTCATGGATCTTACTAAAGGCGCAAGAGCTTCCGAAGGTCATGATAGGCTGGAGGAACCGCGGCCGTTACCGGCTAGCAAAGCCTCAAGAGGACGAAGTGTCTGCGCATAAGGGGGTATGAAGCCACGATACGCGTTCACCAAACCAAGGAATTCCGGAGCTTGGTCGGTGATGATTGATGTGGAACGCAACTATACAGGGTGTCTTTTTTTATGCAATACAGATTTTCCATTAAAAAACTATAAAGGCTATAGACATGCTGTTTTCACTTCTATCATCTGTGGGCCGGCGGACGTATTACCTAAAAATCGTTAATTAACTTTTTTAATTATAAGAGATACGAAGTTGTCTCAATGAGAACATACGTTCCTTTGGGTGACACCTCATATCGTGGCCATTTTTCAGAACAAAAATCCGTTCGGCAGATCGTCGGCAAAAAAAATCGCGAAGGAACACCATTTTTTTCTTTATTTTGGTGAATGCACATCTTCGAAGACCCGTCTTTCCTTCAGCCCCACTGTGAGAGCGAGAAAGAGCACACTGTCGCCTCTTGCGTCCTGGAAAAAGATTAACAGAAAATGGAGCCCAAGATAAGGGCATTTCCGATAGCGTCGCCCGATACATGTGTTTTTGTTTTCTTTCAGCAAGTTAAAGCTCATTTTCGAGGAATGGGGCGGCACCGTAGCGGCATCTTCGACGCATGAGGTCCCTTCACCATCTCTCGAATTTTTGTGGACGATCTACCGAACGGATTGTTGTTCTGGAAACGGCTACGATATCAGGTCACCGAAAGGAACTGATGTTCTCATTGGGACAACTTCGTAGCTTTTATCATTAAATTAAAAAGCTAATTAGCGAAATTTTGGTAATTAGTAATTTGACGGTTGAGTAACAGATGGCCAAGAACGTCCGCCGGCCCAAAAATGACAGAAGTGAAAACAGCATGTCTATAACCCTGACAGTTTTTTTTAATGAAAAATCTGCATCACCTAAAAAAGACACCCTGTATAGTAGAGCGGACTATCGTATTGGCGCGGACCACCTGTCGCCATAAGTGGCTGGCAGGAGGGTTTCCCGTCCACGAGCATGACTGGACGCAGTGATATCGTCAGCTCCGAAGTGACGGTGGTACGAGAGGCGTTCAAGTCAAAGCGGGACTATCTGTCTCCTGAGTGTACAAATGGCTCGCGCTACTTCTTTTTCATAATTTTCACATGTGACAGGCCTCCGCGTTCACCACGTAGTGGTCCCAAGTTTGTGCAAAACAGAAGACACGCGCTAGACAAGATGGCCGACAACGAGGTGAGCGCGCACATCGAACGGCGAATTGTCATGATGTTTCTCGTGAATGAAGGCGTAAAGTCATCTGAAGTCCACTGAAAACTTCAGGCTCAGTATGGCCACGATACACTTAGCCGCAGCAAAGCGTTTAAATGGTGCAAACGGTTCCGAGGCGGCCGTACATCAGTGCAGGACGATCCAGGCCGGGGCGGCTCAGAGCCCAGTGTCAGAGATCCTGAGAACGTCCAACTTCTGGAGCGCCTGATCCTCAGGGACCGACCGATAACATGTCTCGAACTGTCTCGAAAGACGGACCTTTCTGTGGGAACGTTGAACACTATCATTCATGAACACCTCCAGTTTCGGAAAGGCGGCCCTCATCACCAAAGGAGTCCTCCTCCTACAGGACAATGCACGCCCGCATACTGCGCATCTCACGACACGCACCTTACAGGAATTTGGATGGCAGTTGCTGCCACATCCCACTTACAGTCCAGACCTCGCCTCCAGCGATTTCCATCACTTCGGGCCACTGAAGGTGTTCCTTGGTGGCCGCTACTTCAGCTGCGACGACGTGGTCAAGAATGCGGTCCGATCATGGCTGCTACGCGTCGGTAAGGATTTCTACGCTGCTGGCATCCAAGCCCTCGTGAAACGCTGGGACAAGTGCATTAGTGCAGCTCGAGATTACGTTGAAAAATAAAACTAATTTCTCGCCTGTAAGTTCGCCTGTAAGTTTTGCGAAAAATGAAACTCCCGGTTTGACTTGAACGCCCCTCGTACAAACAAATCCTATCAGACTGCACATTGCGGGAAATTGGTTGCCGAGTGGTGTGACGGGAGCTTGAGCGTGGGCGGGAATAACGTGGGCTTGGGGACCGACTTGGGGTAGCGAGCGCCGCAACAACTTCTGTGAGCTGCGGAGACGCGCAACGTCAGAGCAGGTTGGGGTGGAGGGAGGGTCTTGACGACGTACGCGGTCTGGATTAATATCTACAGTGGCATGAATGACGTCCACCATCAAGAATGTAGGTGCCGCGACCTCCATAACGCCATTGGCACGACCAGCTAGCTTGTCCGTGGAGAGATTTGAAGGAGTGGCCAAAACCATTTGTACATGTCGGGGAGGGCGTTGCAGAAAGAATTCCCGGTGGAAACTGTCGCTGGAAGACGCATAAATGTCGCCAAGAAGCTGCTTCATGCGGCGTAACAGATGGGTAGGGTGCCGGTCTCCGAGTTCCTCGTCTGAGCGAAGCTGATGAAGCCGAGGGCGGTCGGAACGGGTCGTGCTTTTGAGTAGAGCTGACCTCAGCGTGTCACAATGTAGACCGGAGGGAGGGTTAGTGATAATGTCATAGACTCCTTCAGCAGCAGATGGAGACAGTGCCGATATGACGTGGTAAATTTTTTTCTGCTGGGGGCTAATGCTGGAAAGATGAAATTGAGCCTCGGATTGAATAAAACAGGTGGCAGGGTAACTTGACCACAATGGTTGAGACGGCGGCAACAGAAGGTTGGTCAGAGGGAGTCGGGCTGTCTCGCGTTTCGTGGTAGACTGTTACACTTACTGTTTCTCTGTGGTTCGACGACACTTCAAAACCGACGCCCGGCGGGAAAGGAAAAATCGCGTAACGGTACAAGACCGCGGCAGAATCAAACATGTTCACAAACAATTTGCTTGTGTTAGTGAGGACTGACGACCAGTGAGAGGCAGAGTGCACCTAGTTTAGGTCATCATGGAGGTGTATATTTGAGGTTTAATGCGTTTAAAAACTTTCGTACACCTCATATACGCCTTCGTCTGAAACTAATGGAAAAAGGACCATCTTTTCTCATTTTGTGAGGAGTGAATCTTATGCGAAAGGAGCATTAATTTGGAAAATTAGCATCGTTTTCAGACACCTTTTTGGTTAACAGTGTGCATACATGTGACGCTCCCTTCTCAAGATGAGTAAGCCAATACGCGAACTTTCCAGGTAACGTATCAAAGGCAATACCAAGGTGCTTCAAAGCTATCAAAACTCACATCAAGTTTTGATTTGAAATGGTACTCACACTTCGCCGTTGCTTCCAAGGTGTGCATTCTTAAAAACCATGGTTAGGTTCCGAAGTGGACTGAGCTGCTTGTCAATAAAACACTTCTCCCCGATATCTTGTTCGAAGTTCTTCCAGTAGCCATAGTATATTCTTGGGACTGAGTAAGCCTACGACGAAAAAGTACAATTTGCAATATTTCTGCTAGCGCTACGAAAACAGCACTGGCGTGTGTCAACAGCAAACCAAACTGCACACGTAACTGAAATCGATGATGATTGTTACTGCTCGCGAACTGATAAGGAACAACAGTGTTGATAATGAATTTTATTAGTAGTTTGCTATACAGGGCGTCTTTATCCTGTGCATATTTCTTTGGCAAACAGCTGTGAGCATTGCACTCATGCTATATTTGCAGGCGCTTTATGCAGCCAGGTGGTCATCCTCTTAGAAAGGGCATGAAACTACTCGACAACAACTTCTTCTTAGTTTAGTAATTATCTTATTTATTACATGTTTTCAGGAATACGCGAGAAAGTTATTATACGAATCCACACGCTTTTATAAAAGCCCTGAAACGAGGATGTACAGGTTGGGACAAAAGTTTACGGAACACGCGACCGGCGTACTTTTTCTTCGGTGCGACACCCTAGCGGCTGGCGGAAGCGGGTGCGTTCACCGTTTCGAAGGGGTGGAAGGGTGCGCTGTTAGCGACACTCAGCGGTACAGGTCCCCCAAGGTCGCCATTTTTCCATGGATTTGTTCCTATCCCGATGCGTGCAATGCCGGAGGCCGCCCTTAGATACCCCATTGTTACCAGACGTTGGCTTGCGTTTGATTGTAGCGCGCTAAAGATCCAGTTGAAGCACAGTCCAAGCCAGGCCGAGTCACCGAAGGAGAAATGGACGACTGCGCCTGCGGCGCCAGTGGCGGCGCCTGGTACGACGGGTACGCTACGTGATGCACGCAACCGTGCACTTGATCCTTTCGATCGCTCAACACGTTTACAAACGGGACCAAAACGTGAAACACGACACAGAAAGTTGTTATACGCGTTTTATTTGGACATATAGAGGCTAGATTCATTCGCAGAAACAACAAAAACATTTTGCCGCTAAACTTAGCGCGCTGAAGTGATCCGGAACGGCAACAGTGGGGTATCTAGTGGCGGCCTTCTTCGTTCCACGCTTTTCCGAGGTGAGTTTGGGGGACCTGCAGCGGTAGCTTCCACTTCCCAGACACACCCAAGCGACACCGGAACTGCCACTGTGTGTCTAACAGCCAGGGGCGGATCCAGATCCTCGGTTTGGGGGGGGGGGGGGTTCTTTGCCGGACCGCGTAGTGGGGGAGTGGGGAGAGAGACATACAATGTATAAACTGACGTTTTTTGGGGGGCGATAGCCTAACCGCCCCCCCCCTTCTCACCATCTTGGATCCGCCACTGCTCGCACCCTTCCACCCCTCCGAAACAGTGTACTCACCTGCTTTCGCCAGCCGCTAGGGTGTCGCATCGAAGAAAAAGTACGCCGCAACGTGTTCCGTAAACTTTTCTCCCAACCTGTACTTCGGAGCACACATCCCGAGATTTTGATATGCGAATTATTATTATTATTTATTGTTATTTATTGATCCATCAAGGGGTCTTTAGGCCATTACATGAGGGAGTGAGCACGTATGCAACACACTGGCACGGTATATCAAACAACAGTGAATGACAACAGCGAATAAGCCAACGCTAGAACACACACTAACTAATACCACTGTCACACGCAAAATAAATGTGACTTCAAGCGAATGACATTCGCGTCACAAGGTGAATCAAAACGGCGCTATATGTTAATGACATTCGCCCAGCGAATGTCATTCACATTCGCGTTTCCCTTCGCACCGACTCATTCGCGTTTCGCTTTCGCACCAACCGCTTACCTTCTTCAGGAGAGACGTAGCAAAAACAAGAATAATAAACCATTAGGAGAAATTAAACACGGATGAAAAGTTGCACTGCAATATTTTTTTCACCAATTTAACAAATTTCGACACCAAACTTTTTTTTTCATTGAAATCCGACCAGGCCGTGTATCTTTACATTTTCAATTTCCCGCCCAAACATATATTTGTTAGTTGGTGCTGAATGACGAATATATAGCATGTTTCCAATGTCCAAACTGCACTCGTTTCCGGAGAAGAAAGGGGGGAAAATCACAGTTCGAGGTAACTCGTTACTGTAACTAAGTTCCTTTTTTTTGGTAACCTGTAACTTAACTCTGTACTTTTGCGCCGTGGTAACTTTCAGAGGAACTCGTTCCTTTCTCAGGTAACTTTCCCAAAGTAACTTCGGTTAAGTTCCAAGTTACTTTTAACTCGCTTTTCACTTACGTCCACATATTTTCTTGCTTTCTCTCCGGTTTCTTTGTGGCATTTTTTTGCCATAAAACGTGATATTCAATCAACGACAGTATTTTGTTCAGCAAGTAAGAACCGCTGCGTTTGAAATGAAGCTGAATCATTGTGCGCCCACAGGGAGTAAGATGCAAAGCGTTCGCATAGAACTCTACCAGAGAAGTGTCATCATGACATTGGTAGACGGACTGAAACCGGAACAAATCGAACGGGCACTTGTTCGCTGCCTCCCACTGAAAGAAAAGTTGGACCGAGGGTCGCGTCCCTTTAAGCGACCACATCTTAATCCCCTCAAGACCGTGGCTTTCGGGCGCGACCTTGTTCACCTCTAGCTTCGAGCGTAGTTCAGTTCTACCAAATTTTGGTGCTGTCGAACACTATGACGTCATTTGTTTACAACAGGGAGAAGTCTATTGTTGGACATAAACGAAAACGATCTAAGCGTGTTGCACTACTCCACACGCAACTCAAGGTCTAACTCAACTGCTCACGCGCGCTGCACCTGCGTAATGCTATTTTGTGTCCGAAGTAACTTGGAAATAACTCGTTCTTTTTTAAGTAACTCAGTAACAGCGAGTTACATTTTAGGCTGAAGAACTTCGTTCTTAACTTAATTACATTTTGCACACGGTAACTTAACTTGTAACGAGTTCTTTTTGACGGGTAATTTCTCAATCTACGGAAAAAATACACTCGTTTTCCTGGCTGAGGTGTTGCGCGTGCTGCTCCTCAGTTTCACTGGCCACGAGGACGTCGTCCGGGTATGCAAGAGCAAACGGCAAATCCCGCAAGACAGAGCCGACGAATCTTTCGAACGTCTGCGCAGCATTCTTCAAGCCGAAGGGTATCCTCAGAAATTCAGACAGCCCAAAAGGCGTCGTGATGACAGTCTTGAGAACGTCTTCGGCAGCCATCGGAATCTGCTGGTACGCTTTCACCAGGTCTATCTTACTGAATTGGCGAGCACCGGCCAAATTCATGGTGATCCTGAATATTGGGTAATGAATATCGATCCGGCTTGGTGACCACACTGAGTGCCCTGTAGTCCCCACAAGGTCTCCAATCAACCGTTTTCTTATGGATCATAAAGTCGAGACCCACTCACTTTGAGACGGTCTCGCAATACCAATGTCAAGCATGTGTTGGAACTCAGCTTGAGCGATCTTCAATTTTTCGGGCGCAAGCCGACGGGCTCGAAAGTGTACGGGGGACCAGTTTGAATGTGGTGATCCACATCGTCGCGTACTGGCTGGGTGCAATCCAGAGGCTCCCTTAAAGAAGGAACAACAACAACAGCTTTATTTTGGCTTTGGAGAGTGGGGAGGTTCATCGCCACAGGCGATACTCTACCCTATTGCTGGTGGGAAAGTGGGGAATTAAATTACGAGCCCCTTCACAATAACGATCGAAGTCCGATGGTGTCCAGAAATACCAGAAGAGCTTTGAGAGCAGAGCGTTGCTGGGCTGGATTAGGCCAGGGACCAAGCAATTTCGATAGGGAGAAGGGGCGAGAGTCCAGCTGACGAAGAGACTCGGAGAGTGTGGTTCGGGAAGGTTGGTAGTGGGAGCAATGAAGAAGAATATGCTCCAGATCCACAAGAACACCGCAGTGGCAGCAGGTGAGAGTCAAGTTATCTCAAGCGGTAACGTACCCCATACCTCTGTTGCACCCTTTGCGGCATAGTACAGCGTAATGTTTTCAAACCGAAAAATTTCGTCTCTGGAGTCGTTCAAACTTTCAAAGCATTACCGTCCATATACTTCGAAGTCTAAATTATAAATATCAAAATAGAAGACGCTTGTGCAGGTCGATGGCTCTGCCACGTGCATGATAAACTTGTGGATCTTAAATTCGGTTGAGTTGACGTGTATTGCCTTTCGCAATATTGTGCAGCACTAGCCGATTGGGAAGTCTCATGTGACATTCGTCCAAATACATGCAGGCACGTATGCACGGCAGTCGTATGAATGGCTTGCTACTCACACGTAATAAGGTGGTTTCTTCGCGTTAATGTTATTAATTATACTAAATATCATCAGGTGAAACTGCTTCACTAACACAGGGCCATCGGCAATGTTCGGATTAGCGAGAGACTGCTCAGTCACTTACTCTTTCGAAGTTCTGATACTTTCCTAGGTCAGGCCGCTTTGCTTCCTCCTTTGAATCGTTCAGTTGTGCAGTGACGCAGACAAACACGCTAGCTACAGCAACTGCTATAACTTTCATGGTAGCTGCCATTTTGCTATATAAATATATATATATATATATATATATATATATATATATATATATATATATACTGCACTGCGTAGAATTACCTTGTAGATACCGAATAGATACTGAAACCCTTTCTGCAAGTATGCTAACAGCCAGGTTTATATCTATGAGCGAGCGGTCGTCGTCCTCATTCCCTACACGCCTACGTGCCAGCTGCGTTCTACTTCCCGATGAGTGTGCTGCGACACATGAAACAATAAGAGAGCGCATATTCTAAACCAAGCTAACTATAACTAAAACTGCACCAAAACTAATACCTATAAAAAGCTATACAAACCTTTATACCTATATAACCTACACAAAAGGTATACGAAAGCCATAGGAGTCCTTGCTTCATGCTCGAAAAAATCCAGAGCTGAGGACTGGACGAGAAAAGGAACTGGTTACAGGTAGACCTAGTCAACACACTATTGTAAATTAGACGTAGAAAAAACATTGGCAGTAGGTTTCCCACATATGGAATCACTACCATATTAATATTTTGTTTGTACGATCTATTGCAAAGTTAACAGTAGCAGAATCGCGTAAAAGCAACCTTGGCAAAGCGCTGTTGAACGGTCTGCGCGGCAGATCCACGTTGTTTGATCCTGCTTTTTGCTAAAGGTATGCGGCAAAAATTTCGCAAAAGCAACATTGCATATTGCACTGAGTCATCTGCCCTCTTCTGTTCCTTCCACACGGTTACTGCGGCAAACAAAAATAGGGGAAATATAAATGTGTAATATAAACACATGTCAGGAAAAGTGGTCTCCGTGTGAGGGCTTTTGATTATGTATGATAAGCTTTGTGTCATGCATGCTTTGTTTTTCTCGAATAGCAATACGTTTTGGCAGGCTTTTCTCTACTGTATGGGGCACGGCTGTCTGAAATCCCAGAGCGCTCTCCTATCGGCACCTTCACGCGTGACGGAATTATTCCAACACGGTCTCCCAGGGAACACAGTCGTTCATTGAAATGTAGTCTGGCCATTGGAAGGGGGCCCAAAAAGACGCTCGACCTGTCGATCACAGTTGCGCATGTCGTATCAATTTGCTTTTTATTACTGGGTTCGCCATGTCACGTAAATACCACACAAGATGGCCACGTAAACAAGCACTGTGAAGCGGAAATTTCGTGCCAAAATTTTTATACCGACTACTCTTATTTTACGCTGCAAAGTAACTCCTCTTATAAGTTTCTCGAAAATAAATTTCAATTTATGAGCCGCTAGAGGTATGTAACCGCAAATAATACATCTTGCCACGTAAATAATACATCTTGACATAAACGTCCTTGCATTTCTTGCCTTCTGTATTTCAACTAGTCATGTTGCCTCGTTTTAAAAGTCTTACCGACGGCAAGATGCGTACCAGCCACTGATCTCTATTGTAAACTGCAGGGAGCACGGGTGCAGGGCCACCGGCTGCCATCTTACTGTACCCGAAACAGTCACCACAGCGATCATGTCAGCTTGTTGCAATTACGGATGCACCAACTGTACGTGTAAAACTGCAGGGCCTAAATTTCAACAGGTAAGTCATTCGTTACCAAGGAATAAATTGACGCTTATTCTACGCATTCATTTGACGATTCAGAAATGTTGTTTTGCACGAAACCAGCATCTGATGGAATGCGTTTGATGGCTCTCCTCAGGCTCAAGCGAACAGCAATAAGAACACCAACTTTCTTAGGAGATGATGGACAGGGAGTTTCATCGCCGGGGGGCGATACTCTACTCTGAAGAGAGCTCTGAGGGCAGAGCGTCGGTGGGCTCGATGTGGCCAAGGACCAAGCAATTTTGTGAGATCGAGAATGCAGGAGTCCAGCTCGTTGAGGGATTCGGGGTGCACGGTTCGAGAAGGTTGGTAGTATGGGCAATGGCGAAGAACATGCTCTGGATCTTCTGCAAGACAGCAATGACAGCATTTGGGAGAGTCAACTTTCATCAAGCGGTAACTCCACTTGCTGTAAAAGCCACATCGAGACGCATCCAATGAATTAATGCGGCATCTTGACAAGAGGTATGTCGAGGCATGCGGAAAGCGAGCGCTGGATCAACTCTGCAAAGCATGGCTGGGGCAAGAATGTCCGCGGTCCATTGGCAGGAAGCCAGAGGAGTCACCAGGCGTCGAAGTACGGAACGACGATCTCTTCTCAGCAGCGCAGTACGCGTCCGAGATGAGAGAGCTGCTTCTGCGGCGCTGTTGGCCTCTTCGTTCCCTTCAGCACCGCAATCGGCTGGAACCCATTGGTTAACAAGCATGTGCCCTGCTTCCCTGAAACCTTCCTGGTTCCCCAAAATTTTGAAACTATTGCGCCTGATTTCCCTGGTCAATCTCTCAAACTCTCCCTGCTAAAAAAAAAAAAAAAATCCCTGCTCAAAATCTCGCGAGCCTGAGCAGCAGGCCTCAATACCGTGGACGACTTATGGAGGGATATGAGAAACCAGAGGGTGGTCTGGGGGAAGAGAACCTCTACAGAAAAGCGCGTCCAACAAAAAGAAGGCTCTCGCCATTCTCAGAAAGCTGGACGCCTACACGCTACCATCCGGTTAGAAGAAAGTTTAATAGGAGACGCATCATCGCGCTCAAGATAAGCGACATGTGGCAAATGGATCTCGCCGACTTTTCAAAATACAAGAGTTTCAAGGATAGCCACCGCTACGTTCTCGCGGCGATTGATTCCCACTTCCGTTTTCTGCAAACACTCCCTCTAAAGACGAAACGTCCTGCCGAAATGAAAAGGGCTATGATGCGACTTTTTCGTGGATGTGACGTTCCTACGCGCATCTTTTGTGACAGAGGGGGAAAATTCTTCAACAAGACTGTCAAGGAGTACCTGGCACGAAAGAAGGTCTTCATGTACTCCACCTTCTATCCTGTAATCAAAGCTTCACACGAGTGTGGTGCATACGGGTCGTGCTCCCACGATTGCGGTTGGGGGTACGAATTTTAATACCTGCTCTCATTTCTATTTACAGGCTGAACGAGTTATAAGGACTTTACGTGACAAAATATTCCTCTATTTTAGAGTAACCGGGAAATACCACTTCGTTTCCGCGCTTCCCAAGATCCTGCGCGACTACAACACCACCTAACACAGGACGTTGGGCATCAGCCCGTCCGAAGTCACGCCCGAATGAGAATTGGAACTGTCAATAAAATAAGTGGTAAGCCCGTGAAAAAGAACCTCCAAGTCGGAGATAAAGTGAGGGCCCTACTGCATAGAAAATGTTTTTAAAAGAGCTCGGAAGGGAGTTGGTCGCCTCAGATTTTCACCGTCTCCCGTCTGAGAGACAAGTCCCCTGCCGTCGTGCATCTGGAAGATTGCCAGGGTGAGTAAGTGGACGGATCATTCTACCTAGAAGAAGTATTCCTCATAACGCGAGACGCCAACCAGCCTTGGCCAGTAACGAAAGTGCTGAGAAAGAAGAAGGTGAACGGTCAGAGCTTGTCCTTTGTTCGCTGGTTCGATTACGACAAAGAACACGACAGTGGTGTTCCGAGCAGCGACGTGGTTACGATTGGGAAATGACGTCAGACATCTACGTCCACCTCCTCTTGAACGCCAGCATGGATAAGTTTCCATTCAATACACTCAATGCCTTGGCGGTAGCTCTCGATAGACCGCTTCAGTTCTCGAATCGCTATAAAGTCGGTACAGATGGATCTCAGCATACGCAACGATTTTTTTAAATATCGGATACAAAAAGCAAGACGCGAAAATCGAGGTTTCTTTAGAGGACACGGATGAGACCGGGATAGCTTTTCGCGTCACCTCGGATGTTGAGAGGGATTTAGGAAAAGCCCTTTCGGAATTCAACGTTACTTTCGCGTACAATAAATCGTGATACGACTTCGTCTTAGCCTAAGACGTGAAAGCCCTAGAAATGGATTCTCGGCTCGCTCAGGCGCTCGACGCGACGCTCACATCGCGCGAAGCAGGTCGTGCGGTGAAGCCTCCCAAAATCAGCGAACGCGAAGCCACCTCCGTCTTATTCGAGCACGCCGTTTCCGCTGCTTTCAGCGACGTCACTTCGAATTTAGAAACCACGTCCCTATGTAACACACCAAACCAGGACGCCTCGCTATAATTCGGGGATAACGTCTCTGAAAATGCCGAAAGAGTTGCACGTTCTAGAGGAACCCTTTTTAAAGCTGCTGCGGTTCACGCCCGTCCAGAGACAGGAAGAAACTGTTCTCTCACCGTAGCGCGTCAAATTTCTTTCACGATTAAGACGAAAATCCTTTGATCGTTGCAAGTACATCTGCCTCCCGGCTATTATGCTACATACCAAGCACTCCTGGCAGCGATAGTCGAACGCGTTGGCGAAAGCGCGCGCTTAAGCCCCGACCGCACCGAACAGAAATGCAAAATTCTGCTTTCCGAGGGCACCACCACCTTAAGACTTTCCGAGTAGCTTGCCGTGTTTTTGGGCTTCGAATCGGGTAGCGTGTACACGGGAGAGGAGGAGGATGCCACAACCTCCGTCGAGGTGCTCCTGGAACCTGCCTTTCACAACATAATCGCCTACCCGGATATCGTGGAACCCACGTACGTGGAGAGCGAGAAAAAAAACGATATAAAAAATACTACCTTGTATCCTGGCGAGGATGAACAACAACTCACCCCTCCGGGAATTGTGTTACGGCGAACGTGTACCGGACTTCGCCAAGATGGATGATGTCGTCGATGTAATCTTTGATGTCGTTGGTGCCGGGAACTTCTATAGGATTTCCCACTGTGGATGCAACCTCTATGAGGTCTGTCTTGCAACGCCGTCCGCCCTGGGACGTGTCCTCGAATTGGGCCTGACGGTCGCCGAGCAGTTCTCCTCCATCGAGCTCTGCGGTCCTCGCTCGGTCAATGTGGTGCTGAAGGTGGTCCCCATGTAGGTGGAGGGATAACAATTTGATGGATGACATGACTGGTTCAACGATCGCAAAGGACGTGGAACATTAAGGACTGGTACTAAGAAGGTCCTCATGGAAATGGGTGAAAGACACCGTTGCCTAAGTTCATGTGGATTTTAGATTCTCTCATTCAGTGCGATTACCCGGGCGTTAAGCGTGTCTGTAGCGGATGCAAAAAGGAGGGACACTTCAGGTCTGCCTGCAAAATGCCCTTCTGCGAGCGTTGCTCCACCTTTGGTCACACTACGGATGAATGCCGCTCGCGTTGTCGTCGGTGCCGCACGAGGCATACCCAAGGACCTTGCCCCGCGCGTGTGTCTTATGCGGCCGTAGCCAGCGTGGAGTTCCCGCAGCTGCCCCCGGCGCAACGGAGTGATGACAGTCCTTCGATTACGCTGGATCAGGTGGTGGCGATTCATGACGATGATCCTCTGGGTAACAGACGACGAGCCGAGAGGAGGTGTAGTTGAATCTCTTACACGTAGTTGAGTCTCTGACAGGCTTGCTACCATGACCACCGACACCTTTAACGCACACCTCTGTCTGTGCTTCGTCAGTGCCATCCGTGACTTCTCTTGTTGACGTGCATGTGCCAGTCGCCAGTCCCGTTGTGGCAAACGATCCCACGGGTGTTAAATGTGCGTCTGATTGCGATGAGAGTGCGGAGCCGACTACTGTGAAGAACCAGCCAATGGAAGGCGGCCCATCATGGCAGCGATGTGGTGTGAAGGCAGCAGCCGGGGGATCTCATCCGAAGAAAAGGCGGAGGAAACATCCGACTCTCATCCGCGAGCTATTTGGTTCCGAGGAGACTGACAGTGCGTAGCTGCGTGTCTGTTTTTTTGGCGAACCATGAAAATTGTCTTTACGTTATGCGTGGTAATATCCCTACTTCTCAACATGCGTGTTATAATTGCCACTTTAAACACTAACGAATTAAGGTGTGCGACGAAGCAGGCAGATGTCGTTGCTTTTGGTTGGGGTTTGGCTGCTGATATATTGTTATTACAAGAGACACACTTTTATTCAGCTAGGGATGTGGTACAGCTTAAGACACCCTGCCCTTGATGCCACCCTGCCCTAAGATGCCCTTACAGTGGGAGGCGCTGCGCGTTGCACCGCGGACACCCAACCAGCCGCCTCTGCAGACTAGCGATCTTTTTCGAATTTCACCTTCCATGGCGGGCGCGCAAAGGAACGCGCAACAGGGCACTCGTAAAGCACAGGCGGTGCCTTCTAATCCGTGGAGAAGTCGCAAAACATCGTGCTGTGGTACACAACGTTCCTACGCAGTACGCAACTTTATTTGAAGAATTGCATTATATAGAACCAGAGGCTTTTTCTTATATGTGACAGGCTGAAGACGTTGTCGTAGTTAAGAAAGGTCTGATTTTCTTCAAGCACAACTAACAGAAATGTAAAATACGCTTTGTTAATGCCTCTAGTTCTTGTGTTAAATTGTTTTGTTAAAAAAAAAGCTCACTGTTGGGCTACTTCTGTCTATTGGGGTTTGTTATAGTTTGGTACAGTTCCCAATGAGACTCATGTTATTTTTCTACAGTTTCTTGTAACAGTGTATATAGTTCATGTATGCTCGCTGTATATACCATGCTCATCTTGTGGAATAAATTTTCTTATTTCGCCTTTTACTAAACGGATCTGAACGAACGTGTTGTTGTTTGCTCCCGTTGTATCTTCGGTAATTTTTGAGTTTGTAGTGGGCTTGTACATCCCAAGCCCCGAGGTGGGTATCCGTGGGTACCCTACGGATTTGGCGACAGCACTGCAGCAACACCTCACCTTCTGTGTTCACGCGTCGGAGAGTGTTAGGGCGAAACCTGTGCTGGATGCCGTGGCAGCTGCAGTCACTCTGAAGAATCTGCGCTCGGTGTGCCCTGCTGGATATGGGCGGTTCTTCGTGACGGTTCACACCATGGGTGCCGTCAAAATACTATGGGGGACCCTGGCAGGCACGACTTACCTTCTTGTTTCATTGGCTTCGAAGCCAGAGGTGGTTACTCTGCTGAACCTACCCACGGACCTCCCGGATGACGACGTTTCCATATATTTTCCCTTTATGGGAGAGTGCTCAAGGTACGTCGTGAGTGGAATCAGGACTATCCCGCTGTTGAAACTGGAAATTTTACGGCTCTGATTGAAGTGCAAAAGGAAATACCCAACTTCGCGTTCGTTCGCGAATTTCAGACATTATGCTTGTACTCCGGAATGAAAAAGCAATGCCGTCGCTGTGGCCTCTTGCGGCACTTTGCGGCCGACTGCTACACTCATCTCAGCACGTACGCTAGCGTCGCTCACCAGCAAGACCCCACTACCAGAGATGAAGCCAGGAAGAACGAGCAGGAGGCTTTCGAAGGAGCTCTGCAGGAAGTTTTGGGAGCATCAGCCGAAGATTCCATGAAAACTGCCTTGAGCGTGGCGAATGAATTGGAGGACCAACCTCGGGAAACTGATGCTCAGTACTCAGAAACCCCACAACGTTGGCGACTTCAGTTAGGGTCAATGCCATTGCAGGACCAGAGGCGACAGCAAATGTGCCGACTTACGGTGCCTGTGAAAGCATCGAAGATGAGGCAGCCACACGCCTGGCTGAATGCAGCAACGAGCAACATGAGTCACAGCAGGATAACCGTAAAGGATCCCGTGCTGTGCAAGAAAGAGGATCCGACGAAGACACCCCTTCAACAAATGCAGGTGCTCGCCCCAAAACATAGCGCGTGTGTCAACAAATCAAGAGGTCACACTCGTCTGGCAGTTCCAACAACGTCCAGTCACTTTCTGCGTGTCACCAGCTGCCAGGGCAACTTGCTTCTTTGGACAGACTGAGGGCTCAGCCTCTCGAGCGAAAGAAGCCCAAGGCAGACACCTAGGCATCGTTGATGTAGCCCCATTCCGAAGTCTAAATTATGAAGATAATATATCTTAATGTCAGAGGACTTCGTCAGCACCAAAAACGGAGGATGATAGGGTCTCTCCCTGAAGCGTCACAAGTGAACGTCGTCTTTTCTGCAGGAAACACACTTCAGTACTCTGCAAGAAGCTAGGGCGTTTTAAGACTAATCCCGCCACGAAGGGTTTCTTCAGCTTTCGAACGACCCGTTCTTGCGGAGTTGCAATTCTGCTTACGAGTCGCTTCAGGGGCAGCGTGGAGTGACGCTCATTTCGCGTTCAGGGTAGAACTATCACTGTGGACGTCACGCTTCAAGTACATGTCTATCGCCTAGCGTCGGTGTACGCCACGGCCGATTATCAGTACCGAAATGATTTTTTTTCTCGATGTGTTGGCCCTTCGATGGTAGAAGTGCAAGGGTGCAGGCGAGTTGGTATATGTAAAACGATGATAAAACCTGAGACACGGAACAGAAAAAAGACAACACGACACCTTCTCAAACACAGCAACCGATTTAATGACAGCCTACACTCCCAATAACCTCCTGATGGGTGGAAAGGGGGAAACAAAGGGAACACTAAAGCAATTGCCTCGTGACTTAATTCCTTTGTACTCAGCTAAGAGTCGCCCAAACGGGTCACACACCTTTTTCAAAACACTGGTCTCTTGGAAAAGCAGGAAACAATTGCGACAATCTTTCAAGTGTTCGACCAATTAAGAAGTTCCTGAAAGGCTGTTGGCGTTTCTGTTATGCTCCAAGAGCCTATGTTTAAGCATTTACCAGACTGTCCTACGTAGCAAAAACCACATACCCAACGCATACGGCTCACTCAACAAATTGGGTCTTGTGTGAAGTACGGCAAACTGACTTATCAGGATGAAAGGACACTAGAGAGCTTAAACGCGCAACATTTGGAAAAACAACTTGAACATCGAACTTCTTTGCAGCGGCTAGAATGTTATGAGACATAGCATGAAAATATGTAATGCAAATTCGTGCAGAAGGCTGCTCAGAACGACAAGGTTTTACACGACCTATGCCCAGGAAACACTGTAGTAACTTCGACTGGAACAAAGCAGGACCAAGTCCCGCTTTTGTTAAGCGGCAAACCTGATGGCGAAGACTGTCAGAAACAAAATGGCAGCAAGACTTATTTAACGCAGGCCGGACGAGTGAGGCCACAATGCTTGGCTTTATGACTTTGGAATGAGAGCTGTTTACGGGAAGTAACGGCTTGCCCCCAGATTTACCACACGCCCAGAGTAGGTGACACAACCTCAGAGAAAGGTCAAGACACTGAAGTCTACCATCAACTACACGTTCAACAGAGAAAAGTAGATCAGGGGGTGAGGACCTCATTGCCTGCAGAGCTTGAAAGACATGAGCGACATCCGTTGAAATAGCTAAGATGTCACCTACATAACGCGTAAGAAGACAAGGAACAGAGCCCACAGAACTCAAGAATTGGTGTACAGCACTATCAAGAACATTGAGGCAGATTTGAGACAAAATCGGAGCTACAGATGAACCAATACAAACCTCATCAAATTGTACAAAGAGAGATTCACTATAAGAAACAGTGGTAGAACTGAGATACAATTCCAAAATCCGAAGAAACTCACTCAGTGACATGGCGGTAGCGGATTGAAATGATACAAGCTGGCTTTCAACAACCCACCTAACACGGCGGAGCAACTCGTGTACATTTAAAGAATAATATAAGTTCATTATGTCAAGAGAATCAATTTCACACTTAGTACCACCAAACCTGGACAACCGGGGATTAACTCATCTGAACTCTTTAAGGGCAAACAGTTGGACAGACGAAGGGAGGTCAAGGAAACCTTCAGAAAACAAGAAACCAGCTCATGCTACGAGCTTGTTTCACTGACAACAACTCTGAATGGCATGTTCACCTTAGTGTCCTTCAGGAGAAATTTTACAGCCAACGCACAACACTCTGAATCTCTAATTTTCTTTGAGAGGGCGATATCCGCTTGGGTAAAGATTTCGGTAATTTTCCGTTTCAACGACTTTAAATTGCCAGAGAAGGGTTTGAACAACCTGTTAAGGGCACCTCCGCCTTCATTTCGTACACCGGCCGCGGCAAGACAGCAAAGCGGCCATATTTGTTACATTCAACATGGGCCAAAGCCATGCTTTTTAGTTCACGCCTTACAGTACCTAGAACATTGGACAGTTGTTTGCAACTCCCAGTCGACATAGCCGAAGATGGTAGGCGCCCCACACATTGTTCAACATATGCCATTTTCGCAGAGGGTTCGTGTATCCTAGAGGCTACAGTTTGAACAGCAGAAGCCATCCCGATTTTAGACGGCTTAATTGGAACACAGAACTTGCGGGTTTTCGAGAGAACAGACGAAACTTGGGATGAGAGCGAAACAATGGCTAAATTCAGAAAACCGCCGTCATTGGTGCTGTGCAAAGCTTCACAGGTTTTGCTATGGAACCCGATGTGCGATTTAGAACGGTCCCAGCCACGACCAAAACTAACAACACATAAGTCGTGTCCACTGATGAAAGTATGCCGTCAATCTATAGTCAGGCCCAAGCACCAAGAAACATAAGTTATCCACCATGGGACGCAGGTCTTTCAGATGAGAAACCAACAGATTCTTCTGTACACGGAGTAGCTTATACGAGGAGTGCTGAGGGAAGAGGGCGCAATCAAGCGGGATTAGTCCACGTGGGGGCAAGACTTGGTGGCGAAATCGGAACTTGAGGGTGCTGATCTCCACCTCCACTCCTGCCGGCATGTCACTGTGTGGGTTTCTTCGAGTTTTGGAATTGTATCTCAGTTCTACCACTGTTTTTTATATATTAATCACTCTTTGTACAATCTGAGGCGTTGCTCCGATTTTATCTGAAATCTACCACGATGTTCTTGATAGTGCTGTACACCAATTGTTGAGTTCTGTGGGCTCTGTTCTTTGTCTTGTTACGCGTTATGTAGATGGCATCTTTATTTATGTCAAGGGATGGCACTCTTGTTTCCCAAGCTCTGCGGGCAATGAAGTCTTCATCCCCTGAGGTAGTTTTATCTGTTGAATGTGTAGTTGATGGTAGACTTCAGTATCTTCTTCTTTCTTTGAGGTTGTGTGACCTGTTCTGATGGGCGTATGGTAAATCTGGCGGCATGCCGTTACTTCTAGTAAACAGCTCTCATTCCAAACTCATTGTGGCCTCGCTCGTCCGGTGTGCGTTAAACAAGTCTTGCTGAACATTAAATAACTGGTGTTCTGAGGCTTGAACAACATAGAAGGGAGAAATACATACAAAGCCTCAATTTGCCTAATAAATTAACGATGAAAGATGAAAGTCCCTGAAAAGGTTAGCCTGCTGTAGGACTCGAACCCACATCTTCTGGATTGCCGGTCCAGGGCTCTGTCAATTGAGCTAAGCTAACACGCCTTCACAGCGACTTCCAGGGTGCGTCATCTGAAGGGACAAACCAGCCACTCTCTCTCACTCATCCTCCTTTCACTGTTACATTTTTTGCTCACTCATACACACATTCATACGACTGGATCGACGCAGACGGCAACTGGTTGAACCAGGGTGTCGGAGCGAATCGAAAACCGGAACCGAAGACCGAAAAAAAAAAAAACGCTATTTTGGTGCAAACCGGAACGGAATCGAAACCGTATACGTTTTTTTTCGCTCAGGGAGGAAACAGAAAAATGTATTTAACGGTGAAAGAACTGATGTTCTGAGGCTGGAACGACAAGGAGGGACAAATACATACAAAGCCTCAAATTTGCCTAAGAAATTAACGATGAAAGATGAAAGTCACTGAAAAGGTTAGCCAGCTGTAGGACTCGAACCTACACCTTCTGGATTGCCGGTCCAGGGCTCTACCAATTGAGCTAAGCTAACACGCCTTCTCAGCGACTTCCAGGGTGCGTCATCTGAAGGGACAAACCAGCCGCTCTCTCTCACTCATCCTCCTTTCACTCTTACATTTTTTGCTCACTCATACACACATTCATACGACTGGATCGACGCAGACGGCAACTGGTTGAACCAGGGTGTCGGAGCGAATCGAAAACCGGAACCGAAGACCGAAAAAAAAAAAAACGCTATTTTGGTGCAAACCGGAACGGAATCGAAACCGTATACGTTTTTTTTCGCTCAGGGAGGAAACAGAAAAATGTATTTAACGGTGAAAGAACTGATGTTCTGAGGCTGGAACGACAAGGAGGGACAAATACATACAAAGCCTCAAATTTGCCTAAGAAATTAACGATGAAAGATGAAAGTCACTGAAAAGGTTAGCCAGCTGTAGGACTCGAACCTACACCTTCTGGATTGCCGGTCCAGGGCTCTACCAATTGAGCTAAGCTAACACGCCTTCTCAGCGACTTCCAGGGTGCGTCATCTGAAGGGACAAACCAGCCGCTCTCTCTCACTCATCCTCCTTTCACTCTTACATTTTTGCTCACTCATACACACATTCATACGACGGGATCGACGCAGGCGGCAACTGTTGAACAGGAAAGAACTGATGTTCTGAGGCTGGAACAACAAGGAGGGACAAATACATACAAAGCCTCAAATTTGCCTAAGAAATTAACGATGAAAGATGAAAGTCACTGAAAAGGTTAGCCAGCTGTAGGACTCCATCTTTCATCGTTAATTTCTTAGGCAAATTTGAGGCTTTGTATGTATTTGTTCCTCCTTGTTGTTCCACCACAGACGACGCCTTTGGAAGAAAGACGATGACCCCCAGCTCTGACTTCAGAAGATCCCGGAACGTACGTCAGGGCAGTGACACCACACCGGACAGCGACAAACGAACCTTCCAGAACGTGACTCATCGACGAACGCCAGGTGGCGCGAATACACAAGATTACGTCAGCAGGCTGGATCCATAAAGGCCTCGGACAGTCTTGTTGCCTCTTCTGTCCCGAAGAAGGAGGAGCTTCCCTCCGAAACGTCGACACTTCCCCATTTCCTAAATAATGTTTTAATTATGTAAAATAAACCTTTCTTTGTATTCTATTAACACCTCAAATCCGTCGCTGTGTACCCTTTCCTTTCGCTCATATATATATACCTCCAAACCTCCCGGTCTCCCGCCACTTTCGCGAACCCGGCCATTCCTTCAGTGACATAACTGTATTCATTTTACAGTCAAGTTTCACCTCCAACCGCAGCAGACAACAACGTGAGTCTTATTTAATCCATAAATTCCAATGCACAATAAACGAAGACCCGGGCATATTGTCCACAGTCCGCAGCCTCAGCTCATGATCAGGTTTGAGCACATCGACCCACTTCCGTTCTTTCTGCCGCCTCTTCCTTTTATCTTTACAGATCCCCACTCCCCAGTGACGACCAAGGACAAAGCTCCTGGAAAAAAAACCCAAGACCAGCACCCGTTCCACGTGCGGATTCCTCCTCTCTCGTAACTCTTCCCGCCCTTCTATAAGCGATGACCCACTACAATCCCCTTTAGTCCTGTGAAAGGCGACGCTGTCGCCGAAACGTCGACCCCTGTAACATGTAAATAAACCTTAGTTCTCTCCCGTAATTAGTTGTAATACATTTTTTAAACTGTCCCTCAAGGCTTCTGAATCCCTTCTTTACCTTTTCTGTACTTATATACTTACGTGCCCATCCGTACCCCCTGAATCATCAGCATATCTCTCAACGATGGCCACCGACCGAAGAGGACCAAGGAAGCCCGTGCGGAAGTATCCCTTTTTTGCTCCAATCATAGCTGTAGTGGGCGATTCGCAAACCAAACACTTGTATTCTCATTTTGACCCTAGGTCCAGGACGGCGCCGATGTTTGTAACCCTAAGCGGTGGCCGGATCTCGGACTTTGTGGCGGAGATCGACCTGTTGCCGGCCAGCGTGCGAATTGTCGTTCTTCATTGTGGGACGAACGACATGCCGCATTCTGACCCCCAGCAGACCCTTCTTCTTTACGAGGCCCTTGTCCACCACATCCAATCAAGAGGCGGAATAGAACAGGTGATCTGTAGCCTTGTTCTCCCGAGATCGCACAATCGCAGACGCAATTCTTTTGACAGACGGACGGAGTTTCTCTGCAACGGCAGAGCGTACGCGTTCAACAAGCTGCTAAGAGACCTTTGTCGCCGCAACGATGACCTCTTCTATTTGGACCATGCCTTCGAGCGACAGCCCCCCACCCGAGTCCTGGCTGCCGATGGTCTCCATCCCAGCTTCGCTGGGGTGTGGATGATGACCCGCCGTCTTCAGTGCCGTCTCGCAGTGTCCCTGAGACGCCTCCCAAACCGTCGTCCGGGACCAACAGTCCCGGATCCCAACTGGCCAACACTACAAGAAGCAGCGGCAGTTCGAACGAAACCTACAAGGCAGCGAGGGAACGGAATTCGTACGGATTGACTGACCGGCGGTGAGTCTGCACAAATTGATACATCACAAGCTAGCACTTTCTCATTCTTCAGACTTAGAAAATTGTCAGATAAATTAGCAAGGTACGAATCTCACCTCGATGCCCTAGAAACCTATAAAGCAGGTGAAACTTTCCCCAAAGGCCTTCAAATTCGAGTCACTCCAACATTCCCCCTTAGCTCTAATGATCACACAACTTGGGAAAACGTGCTACGCGAGGCCAGTCTGCGTCTTACCGACATTCTCATTTCACATTGCCGCGGTACTCTAACCACACTCTCTGAAGAACTTGAAGCTACTAGTGCTGAAACTCCACTTTCCCACCACCACAAAAAGGAGTTAGATGATTTTGTCCGAAGGAGGCAAACAGAGCTCGCTGTAACAAAACAGAAGAAGATGGCGCGGGATAATGTCAAAGCGACCCCTAATCCAGAATCGTCTGTCACCTCGGTGACCCCAACATCCATTGGCCGAAGCGATGGTACATCCTCTGAATCTAACACAAAGAACGTCGTTAACCTATCCTGTGTCAGTCTCACCAATGACGAACTCTCTCTTCTTAGTCGAGGATTATCCTTCTGCCCCAATAACGTTCCGTATAACGAATATCAACTGCACCTAGACCTTGATAACTTTGCCCGTCGACTGCGTCTGAAAGAATATTTCCACGACAAACCCAGCACAACAAGAAGTCCGTTTGCAGCCCCATCCGATTTCACCCCTGATTCTAACCGCGACGAAGCCTTAGATATGTATGTCAAAGCCGTCCAAAGGGATGTCGTGCAGGCATATGAAAATACTAGAGGACGAAAAAGGAAGTCAAACCTCAGTAAAGCCGAAGAAAATAGCCTCTCTGAATTAAAACAACGTAACGACATTGTCATCAAAACAGCCGACAAAGGAGGAGCAATAGTAGTTATGGACAAAGAATTTTACCTCACAGAAGGCATTCGACAACTTAGCTGCGAAACATTCTACAGAACCATGGATAGCGACTCCACCGTTGATATTCACAGCAAAATTACTAAAGCACTAAGGAAACTTAAATCAGAAAAGAAAATTGATGACACCCTGCTCGAATACCTTTCCCCACGGGACCCGAAACCCGGTAGGTTTTACATACTTCCAAAAATTCATAAACCCGGAAATCCCGGACGCCCCATAATATCATCCAATGGCACAGCAACGGAAAAGATTTCCACCTTCGTCGATTTCCTCCTAAAGGATATCCCTCCCAAATTACCATCGTACATCAAGGATACTAAACCACTTCCTTCAAATAATTTCCGATACCAAGGTCCCCGCGGCTTGTCTGTTAGTTACATTGGACGTCACCTCGCTGTACACTAACATTCCACATGATGATGGCACCCGTGCAGTAATAGACGGTTTTAACAAATTGTCCGATAACCCGCTTCACTCAGCTCTCCTAGAAACTCTGATCTCGCTGATACTTACGTGCAACAATTTTGAATTCGACAACAAGCATTATCTCCAAATTAGTGGTACAGCTATGGGAACGAAAATGGCCCCCAACTATGCTAATATGTTAATGGGCTATCTTGAAGAACGCTTCCTAGAAACATGTTTGCTCAAACCCCTTGTCTACAAACGCTACCTCGATGACGTATTAATGTTGTGGCCCCATTCTGAGGAAAGCCTTTTGTCGTTCATAGATAATTTTAATAACGTCCACCCGACTATAAAATTTACCCACACTTATTCTAAAGAAGCCATAAACTTTCTGGACGTTCATGTTGAGATTTGTGACAACTCCATAGAAACAAACTTGTACCGTAAACCAACAGACTCCCAGCAGTACCTGTCACTCAACAGTTGTCATCCGCGACATACTAAATTAGCCATCCCTTACAGTCAGGCCATACGCTACAGAAGAATATGCTCCCGCGATGACGAACTAGATGCTAACCTTGACAGCATTGAAGAAACTTTAGTTAATCGACAATTCCCGCCAGACCTAGTGAAAGATGCACTCAGTAAAGCCCGCCACACGAACCGCACGGATCTCCTGAAAAAAATCAAAGCAACCTAAAGATGAAGAATGTGTTAACCTCACTCTAACCTTTAATGGTAATATCCCTGACCTTAAAAATATCTTACAACGGCACCAGCCCCTTCTATCCCAGTCGGAACGTCTGAAGGAAATATTCCCTACACCGCCCCGTATAAGATATCGTCGTGCGCAGAACATTCAGGGTCACTTTGTACACGCTAAGATTAACAAACCGGAAGATACAGCAAAAGGCTGCCACCCTTGCATGGAACATAGATGTCAAATTTGTAACCTGATGCAGACCGCGGATACAGTTCACAGTACAAATTGTAATTTCCATATAAAGATAAGTGGCGACCACGACTGCAACTCCTCTAACGTCGTATATTTATTACAGTGCGATTTTTGTAATGCACAGTACATTGGCCAAACTACAACAAGTTTCAGAATTCGATTCAACAATCATAAATCAGATGTGACAAAGACACCAAATCTCCCGGTCTCCCGCCACTTTCGCGAACCCGGCCATTCCTTCAGTGACATAACTGTATTGATTTTACAGTCAAGTTTCACATCCAACCGTTGCAGACAACAGCGTGAGTCTTATTTAATCCATAAATTCCAATGCACAATAAACGAAGACCCGGGTATATTGTCCACAGTCCGCAGCCTCAGCTCATGATCAGGTTTGAGCACATCGACCCACTTCCGTTCTTTCTGCCGCCTCTTCCTTTTATCTTTACAGATCCCCACTCCCCAGTGACGACCAAGGACAAAGCTCCTGGAAAAACCCCCAAGACCAGCACCCGTTCCACGTGCGGATTCCTCCTCTCTCGTAACTCTTCCCGCCCTTCTATAAGCGATGACCCACTACAATCCCCTTTAGTCCTGTGGAAGGCGACGCTGTCGCCGAAACGTCGACCCCTGTAACATGTAAATAAACCTTAGTTCTCTCCCGTAATTAGTTGTAATAAATTTTTTAAACTCTCCCTCAAGGCTTCTGAATCCCTTCTTTACCTTTTCTGTACTTATATACTTACGTGTCCATCCGTACCCCCTGAATCATCAGCATATATATATATATATATATATATATATAACTCTAAATCTATTCCTAGCGCCCCCCTAATTATTAATGTAATAAAAGTAGCAAGTGTTTTTAACCCTTATACGGCCTCCCAAGTCTCTTCATTACTTGTAGTCTATTTGTTTTCTCGTCCATCTGTACTCAGTTATACATTTATATATATATATATATATATATCTTGAGAAGTTGGAGTTGGATCGGACGGCTACGTAATTATAGTTGAAATAAATGGGAGACAGAAGACGAAAGTAGGGGAAGTAACAAAAAAACGGTTTATTAAAACTTAAAAATCATAAAAGTTAGGGAGGATGTCTACGTTACGGCGGAAGCTCCGCCTTCTTCGGGACAAAAGAGTAGCTCTTTTGTCCCGAAGAAGGCGGAGCTTCCGCCGTAACGTAGACATCCTCCCTAACTTTTATGATTTTTAAGTTTTAATAAACCCTTTTTTTGTTACTTCCCCTACTTTCGTCTTCTGTCTCCCATTTATTTCAACTATATATATATATATATATATATATATATGTATGCAATAAAGATCAGAAGTGGAGACGGTGCTTCTACAGGACAAGGAATAAAATGGGAACTTTATTAAAAACTAAGAGAGGGTTAAGAAGAGATAAACTGATGTTCTGAGGCTGGAACAACATAGAAGGGACAGATACAAACAAAGCCTCAAATTGCCTAAGAAATCAACGACGAGAGGGTATCCGACGTTTCGACAGCTGCGCTGTCTTCCACAGGAATGGGATATTATGGTGATGCAAGACAATTGCAAAGAATGAGAGCGGAATATGTACAAGGAGAGAGGGCAGCACACGTGCTTTGTCAAACAAAGGTAAAGGGGTACAATGAATCACAGGCAGTCATGTCCTCCGCCGGAGGGCAATGATTTCCAGGGGTGACCAACCGGGGAGTCTGAAAGAGATACAAAAGAGTGTATGTATTCTGCGAGAATAAGGAATTTAGGTTGCGAACTGTTGAGAGGACGCCGGGGTCCTTGTTAATCTGGCTTTTACATTTGTAGATCAGGAACGATTCTCTCTGTTCTCTAAGGCGTTGGGATGGAAAACCCGATTGCAGAACGAAAATGGCTATGTCGTTAATTGAG
Organism: Ornithodoros turicata; assembly: GCF_037126465.1. NCBI lineage: Eukaryota > Metazoa > Arthropoda > Arachnida > Ixodida > Argasidae > Ornithodoros > Ornithodoros turicata. The sequence continues at coordinate 143,948,490 of NC_088201.1, forward strand.
TGGCCAGGTTTACTAAAATGCCGAGACACTGGCAGATTAGGTTTCTTTGATACGTCGAACCTGTGGTTGTTGAATCGGATTCGGAATGATGTAGCTGTTTGACCGATATATTGGGCCTTGCACTCATTACATTGAAGGGGATAAAGGACGTTAGAACAGTTACAGTTAAATAGACCATTATTTTTGTGCGATAGTTAGAATTTGTGCTGTCTACTCTGGTAGTAGTTTGCATTAATTTACAGATCTGGCATCTGCGTCCGTTGCATGGTTGACAACCGTTGTGTTCCGAGGGCTTGTTTAACTTGGCGTTCACAAGTCTGTCTTGGATGTTCCTTGGTCGACGATAAGTAACGCGGTGTGGTTCCGGAAACACCTGACTCATACGATCAGATTGAGTGAGGATTGCATAGTGCCGGTTAAGTATGCGGTTTACCTCCAACCACGGCGAAACACGTGTCCTCTGCTGCTGTCGCTCGTTCCATGAGTATCTGTTTCTCTGCGTGCAGCCATAGAAGCCATCTTAATCTGTAGTTTTGAATTTCAAACACGTCTAGTGTCATTTACTTGTTTCTTCAATGCCTTTTTCTCCTCCATTATAACTCACTGGCTTGCACTGTGGCATTGAGGAGTGCTCAGTAACCCTCCCAGGTGTATATCGCTCACTGAGTGACCCCTGGTTTGCCAATTCCAAACGATGCGCAGTTACCCAGAGCTGACGAGCCGCAACCACGGCGAAACACGTGTCCTCTGGTGGTGTCACATCGTTCCATGAGTATATGTTTCTCTGCGTGCAGCCATAGAAGCCATCTTAATCTGTAATTTTGAATTTCAAACACGTCTAGTGTCATTTACTTGTTTCTTTAATGACTTTTTCCGCTTCATTATAATTCACTGGCTTGCACTGTGACATTGAGGAGTGCTCAGTCACCCTCCCAGGTGTATATCGCTGGCTGAGCGACCCCTGGTTTGCCAATTCCGAACGATGCGCACCCAGAGCTGACGAGCCGCAACAACGTCGAAACACGTGTCCTCTGGTGCTGTCGCATCGTTCCATGAGTATCTGTTTCTCTGCGTGCGGCCATAGAAGCCATCTTAATCTGTAAGTTTGAATTTCAAGCACATCTAGTGTCACTTACTTGTTTCTTTAATGGCTTTTCCCCCTTCATTATAATTCACTAGCTTGCACAGTGACATTGAGGAGTGCTTAGTTACCCTCCCAGGTGTATATCGCTCGCTGAGCGACCCCTGGTTTGCCAATTCCGAACGATGCGCAGCTACCCACAGCTGACGAGCCGCAACCACGGCGAAACACGTGTCTTCTGGTGCTGTCGCATCGCTCCATGAGTATCTGTTTCTCTGCGTGCAGCCATGGAAACCATCTTAATCGTTAATCATGAATTTCAAACACGTCTAGTATCATTTACTTGTTCCTTTAATGGCTTTCCCCCCTTCATTATAATTCACTGGCTTGCACTGTGGCATTGAGGAGTGCTCAGTCACCCTCCCAGGAGTATATCGCTCGCTGAGCGACCCCTGGTTTGCCAATTCCGAGCGATGCGCAGCTACCCAGAGCTGACGAGCTGCAACACGGCGCAACACGTGTCTTCTGGTGCTGTCGCATCGCTCCATGAGTATCTGTTTCTCTGCGTGCAGCCATAGAAACCATCTTAATCGGTAATCATGTATTTCAAACACGTCTAGTGTCATTTACTTGTTTCTTTATTGGCTTTCCCCCTTCATTATAATTCACTGGCTTGCACTGTGGCATTGAGGAGTGCTCAGTCACCCTCGAAGGTGTATATCGCTCGCTGAGCGACCCCTGGTTTGCCAATTCCGAACGATGCGCAGCTACCCAGAACTGACGAGCCGCAACCACGGCGATACACGTGTCCTCTGGTGCTGTCGCATCGCTCCATTAGTATATGTTTCTCTGCGTGCAGCCATAGAAGCCATCTTAATCTGTAATTTTGAATTTCAAACACGTCTAGTGTCATTTACTTGTTTCTGTAATGACTTTTTCCGCTTCATTATAATTCACTGGCTTGCACTGTGACATTGAGGAGTGCTCAGTCACCCTCCCAGGTGTATATCGCTGGCTGAGCGACCCCTGGTTTGCCAATTCCGAACGATGCGCACCCAGAGCTGACGAGCCGCAACAACGTCGAAACACGTGTCCTCTGGTGCTGTCGCATCGTTCCATGAGTATCTGTTTCTCTGCGTGCGGCCATAGAAGCCATCTTAATCTGTAAGTTTGAATTTCAAGCACATCTAGTGTCACTTACTTGTTTCTTTAATGGCTTTTCCCCCTTCATTATAATTCACTAGCTTGCACAGTGACATTGAGGAGTGCTTAGTTACCCTCCCAGGTGTATATCGCTCGCTGAGCGACCCCTGGTTTGCCAATTCCGAACGATGCGCAGCTACCCACAGCTGACGAGCCGCAACCACGGCGAAACACGTGTCTTCTGGTGCTGTCGCATCGCTCCATGAGTATCTGTTTCTCTGCGTGCAGCCATGGAAACCATCTTAATCGTTAATCATGAATTTCAAACACGTCTAGTATCATTTACTTGTTCCTTTAATGGCTTTCCCCCCTTCATTATAATTCACTGGCTTGCACTGTGGCATTGAGGAGTGCTCAGTCACCCTCCCAGGAGTATATCGCTCGCTGAGCGACCCCTGGTTTGCCAATTCCGAGCGATGCGCAGCTACCCAGAGCTGACGAGCTGCAACACGGCGCAACACGTGTCTTCTGGTGCTGTCGCATCGCTCCATGAGTATCTGTTTCTCTGCGTGCAGCCATAGAAACCATCTTAATCGGTAATCATGTATTTCAAACACGTCTAGTGTCATTTACTTGTTTCTTTATTGGCTTTCCCCCTTCATTATAATTCACTGGCTTGCACTGTGGCATTGAGGAGTGCTCAGTCACCCTCGAAGGTGTATATCGCTCGCTGAGCGACCCCTGGTTTGCCAATTCCGAACGATGCGCAGCTACCCAGAACTGACGAGCCGCAACCACGGCGATACACGTGTCCTCTGGTGCTGTCGCATCGCTCCATTAGTATCTGTTTCTCTGTGTGCAGCCATAGAACCCATCTTAATCTGTAATCTTGAATTTCAAACACGTCTAGTGTCATTTACTTGTTTCTTTAATGGCTTTTTTCCCCTGACGAAGGCCTGACGAATACAGTTCCTACTATCGAAACGTCGACCATTCTTTTTTAATGTATGTGTTAAATTGCCCATTAAATAAATTAGTTTTTGTTAACGTTCCTGTAATCGGTAGTCCAAGTAGCCAGAGCTCTTTGGCTCAGACATATGCTGTACGTGCAGCCAAAGAGCTCAGGCTATTTTTTTCCTTTTATACTTCCCTGGCTTTGCACTGGGCTTTCAGTGAGTGAGTTACCTCACCCTGATGGGAGGAATCACGTGTTACGTGACCTTCTGACGCCATCCACTCAAACGTTGCCTGCCTGCGTACTGTTGATGAGGCCCAACAAGGCCGAAACAGCTGTCCAGTACTGGCATGGCGACGTTTGAGTTACAAACTTATGCTATACGTGGAGCCGAAGAGCTGTGTCTATTTTTTCCTTTTATACTTCACTGGCTTTGCACTGGGCTTTCAGTGAGTGAGTTATCTCACCCTGACGGGAGGAATCACGTGTTACGTGACCTTCTGACGCCATCCACTCAAACGTTGCCTGCCTGCGTACTGTTGGTGAGGCCCAACAAGGCCGCAACAGCTGTCCAGTACTGGCATGGCGACGTTTGAGTTACAAACATATGCTATACGTGCAGCCAAAGAGCCCTGGCTATTTTTTTTTTCATTTTATACTTCACTGGCTTTGCACTGGGCTTTCAGTTAGTGAGTTATCTCACCCTGACGGGAGGAATCACGTGTTGCGTGACCTTCTGACGCCATCCACTCAAACGTTGCCTGCCTGCGTACTGTTGATGAGACCCAACAAGGCCGAAACAGCTGTCCAGTACTGGCATGGCGACGTTTGAGTTACGAACATATGCTATACGTGCAGCCAAAGAGCTCTAGCTATTTTTTTCCTTTTATACTTCCCTGGCTTTGCACTGGGCTTTCAGTGAGTGAGTTACCTCACCCTGATGGGAGGAATCACGTGTTACGTGACCTTCTGACGCCATCCACTCAAACGTTGCCTGCCTGCGTACTGTTGATGAGGCCCAACAAGGCCGAAACAGCTGTCCAGTACTGGCATGGCGACGTTTGAGTTACAAACTTATGCTATACGTGGAGCCGAAGAGCTGTGTCTATTTTTTCCTTTTATACTTCACTGGCTTTGCACTGGGCTTTCAGTGAGTGAGTTATCTCACCCTGACGGGAGGAATCACGTGTTACGTGACCTTCTGACGCCATCCACTCAAACGTTGCCTGCCTGCGTACTGTTGGTGAGGCCCAACAAGGCCGCAACAGCTGTCCAGTACTGGCATGGCGACGTTTGAGTTACAAACATATGCTATACGTGCAGCCAAAGAGCCCTGGCTATTTTTTTTTTTCATTTTATACTTCACTGGCTTTGCACTGGGCTTTCCGTTAGTGAGTTATCTCACCCTAACGGGAGGAATCACGTGTTGCGTGACCTTCTGACGCCATCCACTCAAACGTTGCCTGCCTGCGTACTGTTGATGAGACCCAACAAGGCCGAAACAGCTGTCCAGTACTGGCATGGCGACGTTTGAGTTACGAACATATGCTATACGTGCAGCCAAAGAGCTCTAGCTATTTCTTTCCTTTTATACTTCACTGGCTTTGCACTGGGCTTTTAGTGAGTGAGTTATCTAACCCTGACGTGAGGAATCACGTGTTACGTGACCTTCTGACGCCATCCACTCAAACGTTGCCTGCCTGCGTACTGTTGATCAGGCCCAACAAGGCCGAAACAGCTGTCCAGTACTGGCATGGCGACGTTTGAGTTACAAACATATGCTATACGTGCAGCCAAAGAGCTCTGGCTATTTTTTTCCTTTGATACTTCACTGGCTTTGCAATGGGCTTTCAGTGAGGGAGTTATCTCACCCTGACGGGAGGAATCACGTGTTACGTGACCTTCTGACGCTATCCACTCAAACGTTGCCTGCCTGCGTATACGTTGATGAGGCCCAACAAGGCCGAAACAGCTGTTCAGTACTGGCATGGCGACGTTTGAGTTACAAACATATGCTATACGTCCAGCCAAAAAGCTCTGGCTATTTTTTCCTTTTATACTTCACTGGCTTCGCACTGGTCTTTCAGTGAGCGAGTTATCTCACCCTGACGGGAGGAATCACGTGTTACGTAACCTTCTGACGCCATCCACTCAAACGTTGCCTGCCTGCGTACTGTTGATGAGGCCCAGCAAGGCCGAAACAGCTGTCCAGTACTGGCATGGCGTCGTTTGAGTTACGAACATATGCTATACGTGCAGCCAAAGAGCTCTAGCTATTTCTTTCCTTTTATACTTCACTGGCTTTGCACTGGGCTTTTAGTGAGTGAGTTATCTAACCCTGACGCGAGGAATCACGTGTTACGTGACCTTCTGACGCCATCCACTCAAACGTTGCCTGCCTGCGTACTGTTGATGAGGCCCAACAAGGCCGAAACAGCTGTCCAGTACTGGCATGATGACGTTTGAGTTACAAACATATGCTATACGTGCAGCCAAAGAGCTCTGGCTATTTTTTTTTCCTTTTATACTTCACTGGCTTTGCACTGGGCTTTCAGTGAGGGAGCTATCTAACCCTGACGGGAGGAATCACGTGTTACGTGACCTTCTGACGCCATCCACTCAAACGTTGCCTGCCTGCGTACTGTTGATGAGGCCCAACAAGGCCGAAACAGCTGTCCAGTACTGGCATGGCGACGTTTGAGTTACAAACATATGCTATACGTGCAGCCAAAGAGCTCTGGCTATTTTTTTCCTTTTATACTTCACTGGCTTTGCACTGGGCTTTCAGTGAGTGAGTTATCTCACCCTGACGGGAGGAATCACGTGTTACGTAACCTTCTGACGCCATCCACTCAAACGTTGCCTGCCTGCGTACTGTTGATGAGGCCCAGTAAGGCCGAAACAGCTGTCCAGTATTGGCATGGCGTCGTTTGAGTTACGAACATATGCTATACGTGCAGCCAAAGAGCTCTAGCTATTTCTTTCCTTTTATACTTCACTGGCTTTGCACTGGGCTTTTAGTGAGTGAGTTATCTAACCCTGACGCGAGGAATCACGTGTTACGTGACCTTCTGACGCCATCCACTCAAACGTTGCCTGCCTGCGTACTGTTGGTGAGGCCCAACAAGGCCGCAACAGCTGTCCAGTACTGGCATGGCGACGTTTGAGTTACAAACATATGCTATACGTGCAGCCAAAGAGCCCTGGCTATTTTTTTTTTCATTTTATACTTCACTGGCTTTGCACTGGGCTTTCCGTTAGTGAGTTATCTCACCCTGACGGGAGGAATCACGTGTTGCGTGACCTTCTGACGCCATCCACTCAAACGTTGCCTGCCTGCGTACTGTTGATGAGACCCAACAAGGCCGAAACAGCTGTCCAGTACTGGCATGGCGACGTTTGAGTTACGAACATATGCTATACGTGCAGCCAAAGAGCTCTAGCTATTTCTTTCCTTTTATACTTCACTGGCTTTGCACTGGGCTTTTAGTGAGTGAGTTATCTAACCCTGACGTGAGGAATCACGTGTTACGTGACCTTCTGACGCCATCCACTCAAACGTTGCCTGCCTGCGTACTGTTGATGAGGCCCAACAAGGCCGAAACAGCTGTCCAGTACTGGCATGGCGACGTTTGAGTTACAAACATATGCTATACGTGCAGCCAAAGAGCTCTGGCTATTTTTTTCCTTTGATACTTCACTGGCTTTGCAATGGGCTTTCAGTGAGGGAGTTATCTAACCCTGACGCGAGGAATCACGTGTTACGTGACCTTCTGACGCCATCCACTCAAACGTTGCCTGCCTGCGTACTGTTGGTGAGGCCCAACAAGGCCGCAACAGCTGTCCAGTACTGGCATGGCGACGTTTGAGTTACAAACATATGCTATACGTGCAGCCAAAGAGCCCTGGCTATTTTTTTTTTCATTTTATACTTCACTGGCTTTGCACTGGGCTTTCCGTTAGTGAGTTATCTCACCCTGACGGGAGGAATCACGTGTTACGTAACCTTCTGACGCCATCCACTCAAACGTTGCCTGCCTGCGTACTGTTGATGAGGCCCAGCAAGGCCGAAACAGCTGTCCAGTACTGGCATGGCGTCGTTTGAGTTACGAACATATGCTATACGTGCAGCCAAAGAGCTCTAGCTATTTCTTTCCTTTTATACTTCACTGGCTTTGCACTGGGCTTTTAGTGAGTGAGTTATCTAACCCTGACGCGAGGAATCACGTGTTACGTGACCTTCTGACGCCATCCACTCAAACGTTGCCTGCCTGCGTACTGTTGATGAGGCCCAACAAGGCCGAAACAGCTGTCCAGTACTGGCATGACGACGTTTGAGTTACAAACATATGCTATACGTGCAGCCAAAGAGCTCTGGCTATTTTTTTTTCCTTTTATACTTCACTGGCTTTGCAATGGGCTTTCAGTGAGGGAGTTATCTCACCCTGACGGGAGGAATCACGTGTTACGTGACCTTCTGACGCTATCCACTCAAACGTTGCCTGCCTGCGTATACGTTGATGAGGCCCAACAAGGCCGAAACAGCTGTTCAGTACTGGCATGGCGACGTTTGAGTTACAAACATATGCTATACGTCCAGCCAAAGAGCTCTGGCTATTTTTTCCTTTTATACTTCACTGGCTTCGCACTGGTCTTTCAGTGAGCGAGTTATCTCACCCTGACGGGAGGAATCACGTGTTACGTAACCTTCTGACGCCATCCACTCAAACGTTGCCTGCCTGCGTACTGTTGATGAGGCCCAGCAAGGCCGAAACAGCTGTCCAGTACTGGCATGGCGTCGTTTGAGTTACGAACATATGCTATACGTGCAGCCAAAGAGCTCTAGCTATTTCTTTCCTTTTATACTTCACTGGCTTTGCACTGGGCTTTTAGTGAGTGAGTTATCTAACCCTGACGCGAGGAATCACGTGTTACGTGACCTTCTGACGCCATCCACTCAAACGTTGCCTGCCTGCGTACTGTTGATGAGGCCCAACAAGGCCGAAACAGCTGTCCAGTACTGGCATGACGACGTTTGAGTTACAAACATATGCTATACGTGCAGCCAAAGAGCTCTGGCTATTTTTTTTTCCTTTTATACTTCACTGGCTTTGCACTGGGCTTTCAGTGAGGGAGCTATCTAACCCTGACGGGAGGAATCACGTGTTACGTGACCTTCTGACGCCATCCACTCAAACGTTGCCTGCCTGCGTACTGTTGATGAGGCCCAACAAGGCCGAAACAGCTGTCCAGTACTGGCATGGCGACGTTTGAGTTACAAACATATGCTATACGTGCAGCCAAAGAGCTCTGGCTATTTTTTTCCTTTTATACTTCACTGGCTTTGCACTGGGCTTTCAGTGAGTGAGTTATCTCACCCTGACGGGAGGAATCACGTGTTACGTAACCTTCTGACGCCATCCACTCAAACGTTGCCTGCCTGCGTACTGTTGATGAGGCCCAGCAAGGCCGAAACAGCTGTCCAGTATTGGCATGGCGTCGTTTGAGTTACGAACATATGCTATACGTGCAGCCAAAGAGCTCTAGCTATTTCTTTCCTTTTATACTTCACTGGCTTTGCACTGGGCTTTTAGTGAGTGAGTTATCTAACCCTGACGCGAGGAATCACGTGTTACGTGACCTTCTGACGCCATCCACTCAAACGTTGCCTGCCTGCGTACTGTTGATGAGGCCCAACAAGGCCGAAACAGCTGTCCATTACTGGCATGGCGACGTTTGAGTTACAAACATATGCTATACGTGCAGCCAAAGAGCTCTGGCTATTTTTTCCTTATATATATTGATATATATAGATACTCAAAAAACGATGCGACAGCACCAGAGGACACGTGTTTCGCCGTGTTTGCGGCTCGTCAGCCCTGGGTAGCTGCGCATAGTTCGGGATTGGCAAACCAGGGATCTCTCAGCGAGCCATATACACCTGAGAGGGTGACTGAGCACTCCTCAATGCCACAGTGCAAGCCAGTGAATTATAAAGAGGGCAAAAAAGCCATTAAAGAAATAAGTAAATGACGCTAGATGACGCTAGTAAATGACGCTAAATGACGTTAGACCTAGCGTCATTTACTTATTTCTTTAATGGCTGTATTGATTATATATATATATATATATATATATATATTATATACAAATATAAAAATGATCTAATGCTCCATGGCTGCACGTGAGGGATATGTTTACAAATCAAGCGTGCCACAATCCCAGCTGTGGACGACCGTTTCGAGCTATTTGGCTCTCATCAGCACAGCGCAGGGATGTGACACGCTCTTGGGTCGGCACAAACACTGTGTCTCTGCAACAACGATGTATTGCAGAGACACAGTGTTTGTGCCGACCCAAGAGCGTGTCACATCCCTGCGCTGTGCCGATGAGAGCCAACTAGCTCGAAACGGCCGTCCACAGCTGGGATTGTGGCACGCTTGATTTGTAAACACACACACACACACACATATATATATATATATATATATATATAAGTGAAATAATAAGACTTGGACTACAGATTATAGGAACGTTAACAAAAACTAATTTATTTAATGGGCAATTTAACAAATAGATTAAAAAAAGAATGGTCGACATATATAATATATATATATATATATATATAATCCAGGAAAAAAGCCATTAAAGAAACAAGATGATGACACTAGACGTGTTTGAAATGCAACATTACATATTAAGATGGCTTCTATGGCTGCACGCAGTGAAACAGATACTCATGGAACGATGCGACAGCACCAGCTACTCAGAGCGCAAACACGGCGAAACACGTGTCCTCTGGTGCTGTCGCATCGTTCCATGAGTATCTATTTATATATATATATATATATATATATATATATATATATATATATATAAGTAAATAAGGAGCTTGCACGCGAACCGCAGGTCATTAACGAAACAGTTAGCTTATCAGATAGTCACCGTTCCGAATTGTCACAATTCACCAGAAAAAAAGAAAACAACATCCTGACAACCAAACGTAAAAAACTAACCAGAGACAATATTGATCCTAATCTCTTAACGGAATGTGACACAGAGTCTCGGTCTCCCAGTGCAAGGGCTTTACCCCATTGTTCCCAAGACAATTGTACAGACCCCCCAGCTCGCGCAAGCTCACTCGTCCCATCTCATAATGTAGTTAACCTATCGTCCCACTCACTTACCGAATCGGAGCTCTCCCTCCTTAACCGTGGTCTCTCGTTCTGTCCCAACACCAGTTACGTAAACGAATATCAACTTCATTTGGATTTGGACAACTTCGCTCGGCGTATGCGTCTTAAAGAATATTTTCATGAAAAGCCCGGTCACAATGCTAACCCCTTCAGACAACCGTCTCACTTTATCCCAGAACCCAACCGCGTCAGAGCTCTCGATATGTACATAAAAGCTGTCCAGAAAGATATCATTACCGCATACAACGCGTCTTCTAGCCGCAGTCCCAAGTCAAATTTGACCCCAGTAGAACAACAGAGTCTTTCTGAACTCAAGCATTGTAAGGAAATTGTTATCAAAAGAGCAGATAAGGGTGGCGCAATTGTTGTAATGAATAGGCAAGATTATATTAACGAGGGTCTGCGACAATTGAGTTGCACTTCATTTTATGAAAATCTCCACGCCGACCCCACGGAACGAATTGTTGCGAGCATCACGAAAGAACTAAAAGCCCTAAAAAGTAAGAAAGAGATCGACGCGACGCTCTACGAATACCTTCTTCCCCGAAATTCCACACCGGGCAGGTTCTACATGCTGCAAAAGATTCATAAAGAACGAAACCCTGGCAGGCCAATTGTGTCTTGCAATGGTACAGCCACAGAAAAGGTATCCAGCTTTGTAGATCACGTCCTCAAGGACATACCCCCACAACTACCGTCCTACATCAAGGACACTAACCATTTCCTTCAAATACTAAATCAGTGCCAGCCCCCCCACATCAGGTTTCCTAGTTACATTAGATGTATCGTCCCTCTACACTAATATTCCCCACGAAGACGGCATTATTGCAGTTGAAACAGCTTTTTCTAGATACGCCGGACACAGTCCTATCGACCCACTTGCCCTGTTCAAGCTAGTAAACCTAATCCTTAAAAACAATAACTTCGAATTTGACAGTCAGCACTACCTCCAAATCAGCGGCACGGCTATGGGCACTAAAATGGCGCCTACTTATGCAAATATATTCATGGGAACTTTGGAAGAAAAATTTCTGGAAGGACGTGAGCGAAAGCCGGCACTTTACAAACGCTACCTGGATGATATATTTATGATCTGGCCACATTCAGAAAGGGACCTCATAGAATTCATAAATGATCTCAACCAATTTCATCCACACGTATTCAACTGCAACTGTTAACTTCCTAGATGTTCAGGTAAGACTACAAGACGGAGTTCTAAGCACCGACCTATTCCGGAAGCCCACTGACTCCCAACAGTATTTGTCCTTTCATAGCTGTCACCAACGGCATACAAAGCTTGCCATCCCTTACAGCCAAGCCCTTCGGACAGGAAAATCTGCTCGAACGATGACGATCTTGACAGGAATCTAAATCAGTTGCAACAAACATTCGTTGACCGCCATTTTCCACCGAACCTTGTGAAAGACGCTCTCAACAGGGCCCGAAAAATAGAGCGCCAGTCACTATTCGGTACGCGAAAAAATAGCACAAAAGAGGACGCTATCAACCTGATCGTAACATTTGCTGGAAATATCCCAAACATTAAGGGTATATTGAATCGACACTATAGCATACTTCAGCAATCCGAGCGCACAAAGGAAATTTTTCCGCAGGCACCTCGTGTCACCTACAGGCGCGCACGCAATCTGCTAGATAGCTTAGTTCAATCTAAAATCAACGAACCAAATGATTCACCAATGGGTTGTCACCCATGTGAAGGCCGCAGATGTCAAATATGCAAATCAATGCAAACCACCACCATAGCCGAAAGTACTAGTTCTCACTCAGAGTGACAATTAGAGCAAACCTAGACTGTAATTCGTCCAACGTTATCTATCTCCTTCAATGTAACGCATGCCAAGCACAGTACGTGGGCCAGACAAAAACCGCATTCAGAATCAGATTTAACAATCACCGATCGGACGTGACGAAAAAAACGAATCTTCCAGTTTCACGCCATTTTAGCCAGCCAGGGCATTCAATTAACGATGTTTCAATTTTCCTTCTTCAAACGAACTTCAGTTCCGACCCGTGCCGAGAACAGCGCGAATCTTACCTTATCTACAAATTCCAATCTATCATAAACGAGGACCCTGGTGTACTGTCAACAATAACAAACTTATCTGCTTAGATAGTGTACTGCTGCTTGTTCCCCTTTTCTTTGCAGAACAACAGTCCACAGCCCTTGGATTCCATCCCACCTCCCGGACGATGACCTCCTCACCGGACATGACTCAACCACTTCCTTGTACTTGACCTGCTGACGGCCGCCAGGTGGCGGGACCCCCCGATTGTGACGTCATTGTAGCACTGTATAAAACTCCAAGTGTCATTTGGGCGATTCCACGCGAAATCATCCAGCGGACCCGCTCGGCCCTCACAAAACTATCGCGAATTTTTACGAAAAATTTTTTAGCAGTCCCTAATAGTGCAAAACGACACACCACGAAACATTTCTTCCCAAATATCAATGTGGCGGGTGCTACACACGAGCAAAGTTCGCAGCACTGGCGAAAACCGTGCCTGGCGTGAACGGCAGCTGCGGCTCATAGAAAGCACCTAGAATTGTGCGGCTTTCTTTTGCGTATAGAGGAAACCATGCTTTACACGGCGCTCAAATTCAGGTTGTCGTGCTGTAATCGGTGCTGGTATACAAAGGCCGGAAGTTTCGCAATTTTCCTCCTGCTTCGCGATTTTTTTGTGGAAAATCAAACCATTAAATTTTAATGAATATTTTTCCCTGACAAGGTCTCGTGAAATACTTCAACAGGAAAAATCGCAAGACACGTAATTGTTCTAGTCATTGCAGGAAAAAAAGAGGAAGTATGCGATTTTTCCAAAATTCGCTACAATCGAGCGTAAAACACGCAATGAAGAGGTCGGAAGAGACGCCTGAAACCAATGCAGTTTTATAGAATGAGCCTTCCTCTACAACATATTAAAAAATCTCGAGGGTGTTTTTTCGTATACGGTAGAAAATAAGTTTTTTTTGTAGTAGAGGGTATTACGGCCACTGACCCACATTGCATGTATCCGGCGGGGTGCTATATTTGTTTCTTGGGCTCCCGTTTTAATTATTCGTATTTCCGATTTTTTTTCTGGTTGGTTTTCAATATGACAGCCACCCGGACAAAAGGAACATGGCTCCAGTTGAGCGCTGTGGAGTTCCAATTCACCAGTATGAATATTATAGGCGCGTAGATGCAGGTTCAGTTGATGAAAGTTTCCTTTAACTGAATGCTGAACAATTCAGCAAAAATATTAACCACGAAAAGTCTAACAAATTATAACGCTAGAGGAAAAGACGAACGAGCAAAAAAGTCATTTACATGGCAGTACTGGAAACGACGGAATCTCGTGGTGGTGGTTCATCGTCCATGCTGTCCTAGGTTCCAGTGAGGCTCACAGCTATATAAAGCCTCGCACCACTCGTGTATGGAAGCGTATACCCGCGGATATCCGCAAGAAACTTTTGGCTTCGGATGAAATATGGACGCTTGTTGTGATCTGCGGATCGGACGTGGATGGCGCCGGATCAGGAGCGGGTCAGACTCGGATAAACCGCGAGATTGCGCCATCAGTTTGCTTCACACTAGGTACAGAAGATACGAAAGCAGCTCGCGCATCTGAGAGAGATCTCTGGCTCTGGCGTCTCGAGTCGAGGTGCGCGTTCGGCGCCGATCTTGCGTTTCGCTTGCAATAAACTCTACTTATCCCGTTTGGTGCAAAATGTGTTGCTGTGCTTGGTGCCGTATAATCTTTCGTGGAAGCTAAATCTGTACTTGCTGTCGTGTATCCTTTGGTAGCATCATGGACGCTCAGGACCTGTCCTCGCTAAAAAGCTATGCCGCTCCGGGGTTTTCACTGTCGGAACGAGAGAGAGGAAGTCGCCCGTGTGGATGAAGTTTGGTGACAGCTTTTTTTGTTTTTGTTTTTTTCTGCTTTGTGCTGACGGGAACGTTTATTTCCTGGAAAATTGGCCTGATATATCGAGCATAGAAACTGAACTATTGGTGCGTGCCGTGGGAGACGCGGATTTTTGGGATAGGCTGCGGATGTGAAGAAGCTCATCCCCGCAGGGCTTTAGCTCACACGACAAAAAGTATTACTTAGACCTGCCCATCACCGCTAAAACCCAATCTCCGTTGCCGGCACCGTGCACACCGGAAACAATGCCATAAACTTAACCACCCAGGATTGGAATACACGTGTTATGCTACAGAAGCAAAGGCTATGGTAACCTTGCAGAAGTCTGTACCACAGCATATTGCTTGCTCATTAAAACCCAACCAGACCAGAGAAAAAGTGAAAATCAAAAGAATTAAAACAGGAGCCCAAGAAACAAGTATAGCACCCCACTGGACACATGCAACGTGGGTCACTGTGGTCGTAATACCCTCTACTACAAAAAATTATTTTCTCCTGTATACGAAAAAACACCCTCGAGATTTTTTAATATGTTGTAGAGGAAGGCTCGTTCTATAAAACTGTTTTGGTTTCAGGCGTCTCTTCCGACCTCTTCATTGCGTGTTTTACGCTCGATTGTAGCGAATTTTTGAAAAATCGCATACTTCCTCTTTTTTTCCTGCAATGGCTATGAAAGTTACGTGTCTGGCGATTTTTCCTGTTGAAGTATTCCTTAGGGCCTTGACAGGAAAAAATATTCATTAAAATTTAATGGTTTGATTTTCCACAAAAAAATCGCGAAGTAGGAGGAAAATTGCGAAACTTCCAGCCTTTGTATACCAGCACCGATTACAGCACGACAACCTGGATTTGAGCGCCGTGTAAAGCATGGATTCCTCTATACGCAAAAGAAAACCGCACAGTTCTAGGTGCTTTCTATGAGCTGCAGCTGCCGTTCACGCCAGGCACGGTTTTCGCCAGTGCTGCGAACTTTGCTCGTGTGTAGCACCCGCCACATTGATATTTGGGAAGAAATGTTTCGTGGTGTGTCGTTTTGCACTATTAGGGACTGCTAAAAAAATTTTCGTAAAAATTCGCGATAGTTTTGTGAGGGCCGAGCAGGTCCGCTGGATGATTTCGCGTGGAATCGCCCATTTGTCATTCTTCAGTCCTGACGAAGGCGGAGCTTCCGCCGCAACGTTGACTTCCCCCTTAAAGGGACCGAAAACTGAAAAATAACCCCCATATTTTTGCCCACTGTCGTGCACAACATCGTTGTTTGATAAGATACAGAAAGCATTACTCCTCAATTCCGCATATTTTTTACGTATAAATATTTTGAAGATTGCCGGAACATGGACGGTGCTGCCAGCGAACGGCGAAAAAGAGCAACTTGGGTTTCAGGTTCAGGGCTCCCAGGGATTGGTCAACCCTTACCACGTGAGAGTTAATTTTGTAGAGAACAAAGCTGACGCACATTATCTTACAGCTAAACACCATTTTAAAAATGACGCTCACTTCCATAGCTTTTACGTTAATAAAGCATTCAGCTACTTCGCCGCTACGAGCTACGATCCGCCGCGCCATCTGCAAGGCCGTCTGTGTTATCGCGTTTATTGTTTACGTCGTGGGTGGTCGTGTTGGTCGCGCGAAGAGAAGTGAATGACATGTTCGTGGTTGTTGCGTCAATTATTCGAGAGGCCTAAATATGCCTGGTGTAGTTTTGGTGTTCGGGGATGCAAAAATTATGTTCGTTCACCATCGGCGGCGGGCGTTTTCTACCACAAGATTCAAGAGGAGAGTGCGCGAAAACGAATGTGGTTCGAAACACTCGGTTATTAGATGTAGCAGTCGTGTCGTGTGTGCTGAGCTCATTTTGCTGCCGAGGACTAAGAAGATGCCGTAGAAGGCGAATTGCGAAGACGTCCGAAGGAAACTGCCGTTCAGTAATCAGTGATTTTGCTTCACCGAGGTGACGAGTTCAACACAACGTCTTAGGTATGTACAGGCGTCACACATGTATAAATTATAATATAGCGACGACGTATTCCATTTAACTTATGTTATCCTACTCGTCCCGTACTCTTGTCAACATCAACAAATTTAATTTTAGGGGCCTTCCAGTGTTGAAGTGGCGCAAAACTGTTTCGTGTGTGTGTGTGTGTGTGTGTGTGTGATCCAGGCACTGACATGACAGAAAGAGATGAAAACAGGTATGCAAAGTCCACAGATGGAAGCACTAGATTTGTTACGTGTTCCAGACTTTGTGACATTTTTTTTAGTCTTTGGACAGGTGCAGAACATTCGTATGACGTCAACAAGTGGAGAAGAAACTGGTGAGAACTACTAGCTTGTTTGAAGGGTACAAGAATACTCCCTGTTGAGATGTAGTTGTGACTTTATGGCTAAGGAACGCTAATTAATTTTTTAGGGATGCATCCTCTACACTTGAATGCCCAGTGAAACAGCAAACGTTCGTTGTCTTTGAAGTCCCACTACTGGAATTGTTCAATGTGTGTCAGAGCTGCAGTGAGCCATGCAAGGTTACCACATCATATTGGTCCTAAATTTGCAGAGTTCCCCTATCTCGGACGCAACTGTCATTTCTCTTTATTGCTCTTCCGATCCACCTTCTCAGAGATTAATGTGGTTCACCATACACTGCATGGGTACTGCCTTTCTCTATACTCATGCTTTCGGTTTCTTGTTCTGTTGAATAAATTCTTCACTTGAGTTTGAGAGCCATCACGCTGTCTACTGTGTTTGCCCCTCATCTGTATTGATGTGCTGTAACGGTATAGCACATCGACATGCCAACAGCCTACCAAACAACCTTGCTTAGTCCTACTTTTGGATGGAAACTACACGACGTGCTAACATCTACATATATAAAGTTTTAATCGACGAAGATTTGCTGTTTTTGTACAACCTTCGTTGTACATTTCTTTTGTCTCACTTAGCATGCCTGAAGAAATGTTCTGATCTTCATCAAGATGACAGGTCATTGTTCGATCTGCAGCATTATTGTTCCTGTAATCTTTTCACCAACAGAGAATACAAAAGTGAACAAATGGTAAAATATAACTAGCTTGTTAAATTCAAAAGGGAAAGACGAAACTGTTTATACGTCTCTTGTTTATTTTGTTGCAGGTTTTACAACTCTATCAAGTACGTCAAAACATCAGAGGGCAGGAAGTCCTACTCTGTTTCCTAAATCCCTGGACAATAAAAAAGAAAGATATAGTTTGAGTTGTGACAATATGTTGCTTCTGCTCTTATATTATATTTCAATTAAATGTTACGATGCATTTGTAGTGTACACTGAAGCCGGGCTGTCAAAAGTACTTTACAAAAGTACATCGCAATTACAGTAACAGAGAACTTATGCAATAAATTATTTAGCCATTTTGGAGTACTATGCACACCAATGGTGCATGGTTAACTTTGAAACCAGATCAAGGGTTGATAATACTTGAAGTCAGCCCTCAAGTCCTTCTTTACAAATGTTAGTTGGTGACATTTAATGGGTGACGTGATAATGAATGAGTTACAAGTACTACTCCGTTTAGCAAAACAGAGTTAATGAAGTGTTAGATCCCAATCTTGGTTCAATTATTAGTTGACATTTGGAAGCGTGGTCACTAAGAAGTATACTAAAAGGTTATGAACACAGTTCAAGTGAATGACACTGATGAAAATTATCTTACTTACTCCTCACATGAGACTCAATAGAGACATGAGTATAACCTACAAATACATCTATGCCCACAGGTTACTTAACCCTCCACGTACAAACTAGCAGTTATAATATGCTGTTCCTGAAGAAATAAGGGTTTTCCGTTCAAGTAGCGCGTAAAGACCACACGGCGCTGCCGTGTATGTTGCCATGCTCTTCGGTTTCTCGGATATATGTAAAAGACACTTGCAGTACTTCGGTGTCAAGGCACAGTATTTCGAAATATTCGTTAGTTCTGATGCAATCGTCTGTCTGCTTTTCACACGCATTCTCTACCCCTCGGCAGCAAAAACCGTGGTATCCATCCGTAGTATCCGTCGGTTTGCATTTCACACATGAACCCCTGCACGGCGAAAAAACAGCGCTTGTTTCGGCTTACACAAGTGCTTCTCCCTGATACATGGTAATTTCACAAAGCAGTTCATGTTCACGGCACGGTGGGCTACTGCTGAAGATGAATGTGACTCCGATTAATCTCTGGACGAGGAATCTTCTGCTGCAAAGAACACACTTTCCAGCACGCTAACGCACGAACAACAGTTCTGTGTGAGCGACAGTTCTCGAATGCGGAATTCCAGCGCACTCATGTCCAAGAAGCTCGACATTCTCGGCGTAGAAAGTGGTCACAAATGCCCACTGCCATTTTCGTTTTCGCCGGATAAGCGCCCGGAAGTGCGCGTATTACATGCGTCCTCGACAGATGGCGCGAGGTCATGCAATTGTTGACAGACTGCTCGGTCTCCTACTAGGTCCCTGAATATGCAATTATGGAAAATTCGATTACAGAAAAACTACAGCGATTTCAGCGGAGTTCTTTGATATTTGAACTTTTGAAGGTTCAAGCTTTTCGCTGAACATAAAGTTTCAATAGGTTTATATTCACTTTTCGGTCCCTTTAACTTTCCACTAGTAAATAAATAACTCCCTCTTTTTCTACTTCCTACATCTTCGTTGTCTGCCTCATATTTTGTTAGTACCTATATATATATCGGTATTCAATAAAGATCAGAAGTGGAGACGGTGCTTCTACAGGACAAGGAATAAAAGGGGAACTTTATTAAAAACTACGAGGGGGTATTCGACGTTTCGACAGCAGCGCTGTCTTCAACAGGAATGGGATATTATGGTGACGCAAGACAATGGCAAAGAATGAGAGGGGAATATGTACAAGGGGAGAGGGCAGCACACGTGCTTTGTCAAACAAAGGTAAAGGGGTACAATGAATCACAGGCAGTCATGTTCTTCGCCGGAGGGCAATGATTTCCTGGTGTGACCAACCGGGGAGTCTTAAAGAGAGATACAAAAGAGTGTATGTATTCTGAGAGAATTAGGAATTTAGGTTGCGAACTGTTGAGAGGACGCCAGGGTCCTCGTTAATCTGGCTTTTAAATTTGTAGATCAGGAACGATTCTCTCTGTTCTCTAAGGCGTTGGGATGGAAAACCCGATTGCAGAACGAAAATGGCTATGTCGTTAATTGAGTGGCCAGGTTTACTAAAATGCCGAGACACTGGCAGATTAGGTTTCTTTGATACGTCGGACCTGTGGTTGTTGAATCGGATTCGGAATGATGTAGCTGTTTGACCGATATATTGGGCCTTGCACTCATTACATTGAAGGGGATAAAGGACGTTAGAACAGTTACAGTTAAATAGACCATTATTTTTGTGCGATAGTTAGAATTTGTGCTGTCTACTCTGGTAGTAGTTTGCATTAATTTACAGATCTGGCATCTGCGTCCGTTGCATGGTTGACAACCGTTGTGTTCCGAGGGCTTGTTTAACTTGGCGTTCACAAGTCTGTCTTGGATGTTCCTTGGTCGACGATAAGTAACGCGGTGTGGTTCCGGAAACACCTGACTCATACGATCAGATTGAGTGAGGATTGCATAGTGCCGGTTAAGTATGCGGTTTACGTCCAACCACGGCGAAACACGTGTCCTCTGGTGCTGTTGCTCGTTCCATGAGTATCTGTTTCTCTGCGTGCAGCCATAGAAGCCATCTTAATCTGTAGTTTTGAATTTCAAACACGTCTAGTGTCATTTACTTGTTTCTTCAATGCCTTTTTCTCCTCCATTATAACTCACTGGCTTGCACTGTGGCATTGAGGAGTGCTCAGTAACCCTCCCAGGTGTATATCGCTCACTGAGTGACCCCTGGTTTGCCAATTCCAAACGATGCGCAGCTACCCAGAGCTGACGAGCCGCAACCACGGCGAAACACGTGTCCTCTGGTGGTGTCACATCGTTCCATGAGTATATGTTTCTCTGCGTGCAGCCATAGAAGCCATCTTAATCTGTAATTTTGAATTTCAAACACGTCTAGTGTCATTTACTTGTTTCTTTAATGACTTTTTCCGCTTCATTATAATTCACTGGCTTGCACTGTGACTTTGAGGAGTGCTCAGTCACCCTCCCAGGTGTATATCGCTGGCTGAGCGACCCCTGGTTTGCCAATTCCGAACGATGCGCACCCAGAGCTGACGAGCCGCAACAACGTCGAAACACGTGTCCTCTGGTGCTGTCGCATCGTTCTATGAGTATCTGTTTTTCGGCGTGCAGCCATAGAAGCCATCTTACTCTGTAATTTTGAATTTCAAACACGTCTAGTGTCATTTACTTGTTTCTTCAATGACTTTTTTCTCCTTCATTATAATTCACTGGCTTGCACTGTGGCATTGAGGAGTGCTCAGTCACCCTCCCAGGTGTATATCGCTCACTGAGTGACCCCTGGTTGCCAATTCCGAACGATGCGCAGCTACCCAGAGCTGACGAGCCGCAACCACGGCGAAACACGTGTCCTCTGGTGGTGTCGCATCGTTCCATGAGTATATGTTGCATGAGTATGCAATTATAGAAAATTCGATTACAGAAAAACTACAGCGATTTCAGCGGAGTTCTTTGATATTTGAACTTTTGAAGGTTCAAACTTTTCGCTGAACATAAAGTTTCAATAGCTTTATATTCACTTTTCGGTCCCTTTAACTTTCCACTAGTAAATAAATAACTCCCTCTTTTTCTACTTCCTACATCTTCGTTGTCTGCCTCATATTTTGTTAGTACCTATATATATATCGGTATTCGATAAAGATCAGAAGTGGAGACGGTGCTTCTACAGGACAAGGAATAAAAGGGGAACTTTATTAAAAACTACGAGGGGGTATTCGACGTTTCGACAGCAGCGCTGTCTTCAACAGGAATGGGATATTATGGTGACGCAAGACAATGGCAAAGAATGAGAGGGGAATATGTACAAGGGGAGATGGCAGCACACGTGCTTTGTCAAACAAAGGTAAAGGGGTACAATGAATCACAGGCAGTCATGTTCTCCGCCGGAGGGCAATGATTTCCTGGGGTGACCAACCGGGGAGTCTGAAAGAGATACAAAAGAGTGTATGTATTCTGAGAGAATTAGGAATTTAGGTCGCGAACTGTTGAGAGGACGCCAGGGTCCTCGTTAATCTGGCTTTTAAATTTGTAGATCAGGAACGATTCTGTTTGTCCTCTAAGGCGTTGGGATGGAGGACCCTAGGCCTGGTAGATTTTACATCCTCCCCAAGATACATAAGCCGGGTAACCCCGGAAGGCCGATTGTTTCCTGTAATGGTACAGCCACTGAGAATCTTTCATCATTCGTGGATCATCTCCTCAAGCCCATCCCGTCTAAATTCGACTTATACGTTAAGGATACCAACCATTTCCTTCAAGACATACGTAAAATAATCGTTCCCCCTAACTGTCTGTTACAAACCTTGGATGTCACTTCCCTGTATACTAACATTCCTCACTCAGATGGAATAGCAGCAGCAGAGTGTGCATTTAAGAATCAACCCGATGAGGGTTATGATACGTCCGTCCTCACGGAACTCCTGAATCTGATCCTAACATGCAATAACTTTGAATTCGACGACAAACACTACATACAGGTCAATGGTACAGCAATGGGAACAAAAATGGCCCCTAACTATGCAGATATCTTCATGGCATCCTTGGAAGAACCGTTCCTCAGAAATTGTGCACTGAAGCCACTCCTGTATAAGCGATTCCTAGATGATATATTCATTATTTGGCCCCACTCCGAATGCGACCTTCAGCTGTTTGTTAACGACTTTAACCAAGTACATCCCCCAGTATTAAATTTACATTCAATTACTCCTACTCAACTGTTAATTTTCTGGATGTGCAAGTTAAACTACATAATGGAATCATAACCACTAGTCTGTATCGAAAGCCTACCGACTCCCAACAGTATCTATCGTTCCAGAGTGGCCACCCCAGACACACTAAGCTAGCTATCCCTTATAGTCAAGCGCTGCGTTACCGGAGAATATGTTCTAATGATGATGAACTAGACAATCATCTTGAGAGCCTTGAAGAAACCTTCGCAGACAGAAAATATCCTAATCAGGTCGTAAAAGATGCCATAGCCAGAGCTAGATCAACCGATCGAGAGAACCTATTCCAAACACAGCCTCGAGACGATAAGAATTCTTCGGTAAACCTCACTATTAGCTTCAACGGTTATGCCCCGGACGTAAACCGCATACTTAAACGACACTATGCAAACCTCACCCAATCTGATCGTATGAGTCAGGTGTTTCCGGAACCACCCCGCGTTACTTATCGTCGAGCAAGGAACATCCAAGACAGACTTGCGAACGCCAAGTTAAACAAGCCGTCGGAACACAACGGTTGTCAACCATGCAACGGACGCAGATGCCAGATCTGTAAATTAATGGAAACTGCTACTAGAGTAGAAAGCACAAATTCTAACTATCGCACAAAAATTAATGGTATATTTAACTGTAACTCTTCTAACGTCCTTTATCTCCTTCAATGTGATGAGTGCAAGGCCCAATATATCGGTCAAACAGCTACATTCTTCAGAATCCGATTCAACAACCACAGGTCCGACGTATCAAAGAAACCTAATCTGCCAGTGTCTCGACATTTTAGTAAACCCGGCCACTCAATTAACGACACAGCCATTTTCGTTCTGCAATCGGGTTTTCCATCCCAACGCCTTAGAGAGAATAGTAGAACAAAGAGAATCGTTCCTGATCTACAAATTTAAAAGCCAGATTAACGAGGACCCTGGCGTCCTCTCAACAGTTCGCAACCTAAATTCCTAATTCTCTCAGAATACATACACTCTTTTGTATCTCTTTAAGACTCCCCGGTTGGTCACCCCAGGAAATCATTGCCCTCCGGCGAAGAACATGACTGCCTGTGATTCATTGTACCCCTTTACCTTTGTTTGACAAAGCACGTGTGCTGCCCTCTCCCCTTGTACATATTCCCCTCTCATTCTTTGCAATTGTCTTGCGTCACCATAATATCCCATTCCTGTCGAAGACAGCGCTGCTGTCGAAACGTCGAATACCCCCTCGTTGTTTTTAATAAAGTTCCCCTTTTATTCCTTGTCCTGTAGAAGCCCTTTCTCCACTTCTGATCTTTATTGAATGCCTTTATTTTTCGTGGTCAACGGCATTCGTTTATTTCAACTTATATATATATATATATATATATATATATAATTATTGGGTTATGCCCTAGAAAAGAAAACTGATCTTTTGTCTTGTGTAGGAAACACAGTTACCAGTGGTTTGCGCAAAGACTCGACTAGTGAAATATTTAGTCAGATGGGATTTCTGCGACCAGCTTCTAATTAAGGTGAGCCACACACTCCTTCAGAAGGACTTGCTCTCGTCTGGTTTATCACGCAGCTTGTCGGATTCATTCCAAGTGACCGGACGATGACATTCACGGCTTCTGCGTCGCTTTTGTACCATTCTAAATTGGCTTCAGACGTAGATATTTGTTGAGGAGGTGTCGAGGAGGTTGTGGGTTGTTGAGGAGGATCATCCGTGATCACATGCCATAGCCCTTTCGTCTTCAAGTATACCGTAACCTTGTAGGGCCTAGTCGGATAATTATATTTCTCTAATTGTCTCACTTCCTCCGTCATTCTTTCTGATGCGTCGGACACTGGGGCCGCTAGCTGGTAGATAGTTCCCGTTACAGGGTTCCTCGGCCCATAACCATTGATAGCAGAGTTTCCGGAGCCAAGAGGGAATCGAGGAATGACTGGCCGTGTTGAAGGATCAGCACGAAGTGCCTCGTGAACGTGGCTTCACGGGTCCTTCGTTTTCGTCAATACAGCAAAGCAAAAGAGAACAAAGTGATGATGAGTAAAACTGTGAAATGATACAATCAATGCGTACAACAAAACTCACTGATGAATTCTTAAATACGAATATGTGATGTGTTAAAGTTCATCTACAAGACCAAAGCTGCCTTCTTTTTAGGATGAATTCAGGCGCTGTTCACTGCGGCGACCTCCTCTCCGTCATGCCCATTCGTACACACTGTCAGATATATGCGTATTCTTTAGGTCTTCATGAAGTCATTTGCGTGGTGAGGGTGATGCACCTGAATGTTTTGTCAGAACTTATCAATCATGAGGATATCAGATATCCTATTATCTGATGGTTTCACTATTGTCTGTTATCAATTAACTCAGCATATATTGACTTTTTGTAGTTCTAGTTCCTAAAAATACCTTCATCGCAATACGGTATCGTCTGTCGCATTATAGCTTGACCAGTCTCTCATATCGCCGTTTATTTATCAATACTTATTTCAGTTTTCAAAACTGAAACGTCTTTGTCTTTGCGTACCGCTTGGGGCAGGATAGACCAATCATAATGCTTCCACCACGTCTGAAGAGGAGGGCGCATATGTTTAAAGCTCAGCTCCGCCGATTTTCGACTGCGACAGAATGGAGCCATGCTTGGGCTGTGCGTTCGTTTCCGCACAGGGAGCATACATGTGAAAAAGTTTCACCCATTTGTTTGTAGTTTTTAAGAAAACAATTTTTTAAATTTCCCTGGCACAGCGGTCCTGTGGTCGGCAAACCCTGACCAATCCCGGCTTCGTCCTGGCTTAGCCGCGCTCGTGGCTTGGCTAACGCCAAATCGTCGATGCGATGGCGGAGATCTATGGGCGAAGGTGAATGTTTTGGGTGCGTTCCGTGATAATTGCTGTCGTTAATAGCCTCAAAGATAGTTTTGACGGTCTTCTTTAACAAGCCTTACAGGATGGCCTCGTTGTGTAACGACGGCCGTCGTGAGCGGACATTCTGTGCCCGCACTGTGCTTCATGCTACCAACAAGACCTAACGTGTGACGTACTCGTACGCATTCTCAATAGCTTTGGCAGCGCACTATGCGGGGACTTGCTGCGCGTGCAGAAAGCACCACCAAAGCTATTGAGAACGAGAACGAGTACGTGCTCGAAGACGAAGTATTTCTTATAAGAAACATGATAAAACGGTGCGGTGGTCCCCGATAGCTCGTGACAGCTATTTCAGCGCCATACAGCGGCCATGACGGAGTGTAAACACAATCTGGTTGCCAGGCAGAGCTGGCTAGATGTGGCTATCCAATCAGCGCAGTTCCAAGTATAACGTCACAAGTGGAACCGCCGCCCGGTAATTTTTCTCAAATTTCTCACGAAGGAGTATGGAAATTAGGAAAGCAATGTGCGTTTATGAATGAAGTTGGGACCACGGTTCTGAATATCACAACGTCTTCATACTTTCGGAACAGCAGCGGAGCTGCACTTTAATGAAAAAGGAAAAGGAAAGGCAACACCGGCAAATTTGGA
Organism: Ornithodoros turicata; assembly: GCF_037126465.1. Lineage (NCBI taxonomy): Eukaryota > Metazoa > Arthropoda > Arachnida > Ixodida > Argasidae > Ornithodoros > Ornithodoros turicata. The sequence continues at coordinate 143,974,172 of NC_088201.1, forward strand.
TAGCTAGCGTCGACTGTGGTGGCAATGGTGTTTGCGTTGATGTTTTCAGTAACATTCTATTCCTGGCATGGAGTTGTTTATGATGTGAGCAAGCTTGCGCTTGTCCCATCCTACAGTTGGCAATACGAGGTTCTTTCCCTACGCCGTAGATGCTAGACCACAGGTAGTTCATCCTGATCTTTGGGACGGCGAGAAGCAGTTCGCCGTATGTGTGGTGCGTTCCCTGATGCGGACATTTAGCTTTGGGACGTAAAGGGCTTCCAGACTGCGCTTCGTGAAATTAGGAGAGCTCCCGGAGGACGAGTCATTTCTCAGAGTCCCTCTATGTCTCGTGGGCGCAGGATCATAGCCGTTCTTCAGTGGAAGTTCGTTCACGGCGTGCTTCCAGTGTGGTTGCGCTTGTCGCGCTGCTGTAACATCTGCCGCTCTGACCGCTGCCCGGCATGCTTTGCTTCTGAATCGGCGGCGCTTTTCTTTTTGCGATGTCGCACCCCACTACACATTTGGTGCAGGGTACGGGAACTGTATGGCCTGCCTTCCATTGACTGGACCACTGTGAAGCTCCTAGACCCACTACCCATATCAAGTAACGAACGGAAGAAGTTCGCTTTAATAGTGACGGAAATTAACCACCAAGTGTAGATTAACCGGTGCCACTTAGCGTTCGGTGGCCCAGACTCCTGAAGCGCAGGGTGCCATCAACCTATTCATGCAGATTGAACGTAAGCGGGGCTTTTATGGCGCCCAGGAGTGTCCTCGACGGTGGTTGTCATCCACACGACATTTCCACCATATTCAAAGTGAGTGGGATGTTGTATTCTAGGTGCAGAGCTAGAACCGCATTAGCCACCGAAGCAGACTCTTATGAAGGCTTACGAGCTTTCGTCTTTCGTCGGGACTGTAGTTCGCAAAAGTGATCGCAATTCATAGGAAATTATCCATAACTGACACTAAAAATTACCGCCGTGTTTCTCTGTTAACGACCGTTAGCAAAATTATGAAACAGCTTATTCTGGTGAGGTTAGAAAGCTTCTTTGAGTCAAAAAGGGTTTTTAATGATCCTGAATTTGGTTTCCGGAAAAATAAGTCTGGCACTTTCATGCTTGTTCACGCCACAGGAATAATTGCAGATTTCTCCGAAGCTTCTGACACGATTCATCTTGACATTCTTATCAGGAAACTGGAAAGATACGGTGTCGCGGGCGTCTCGCATTAATCAAGAGTTACTTGCTCGACAGGGAACAATTTGTATTGCTCCCGTTGTTGTTAACGAAGATACGTTTTGCAAAACACGTTTTTCAAAACGTATCTTCGTCAACCATGGAGGTTGGAAGCCCATTGTAGTATTGGCTAGCTGACGTTTTGTACGTTCTTCTAAAGCATTCTTTTACTCGGTCATGATCATCGTTCACTAGACTTTTGAAAATGTCGATAAACAGAAGGAGTAAATCGTTAGCCTTGGTTCATATTCTCCTGGCTGTTTCGTCGGTGTTTTGTTTGTTGAAAATCCGGATCATGCTAGCAAATGTGTAAGTTCGCGGCTTAAAGCATGACTAAAGTGCAAAAATTTATCTTTAGGTTTGAGAGATCCAGTCACCTTGACAGTAACGCGAAAGCAACTTGATTCATCCGTCACGTCGTTCGTGATTTATAGGAGGATAAAACCAAAATTTACGCTTTCCTTTTTCTCTTCTTCTAAGAAGCATACGGGACATTGCCGGGCAGCGTCCTATTGGTCTCCTCAAACGACTTGTCCAGTCATCGCGGGAGATCATTTGAGGAAACAGTCGCTTCGCATTGCACAGATAACGGTTTCACGAAAGAATCCCGTTCTTTTTGTATTTCTGTTCAGATAATGCCATCTTATCTTCCACGAGGACAAATGCTTGCACTTCACTGCCCCTGAATCAACAGTTCCAAAATCCGAAACCTACTGGGTTCGATCAGTCCGAAATAGGCATCGACTACTGAAAGAGTTTAGATTGTTGGCCTGAGTGTCAGACGTAGAAGTCACGCATAGTACGCATTCGCCATGGATACAGAATAAAGTAGTCTAACAATACGCGAGCATTACTAAACAAAAAAAAATCCCTACAACGTAATGCAATCTGTCTGTTCTCAATGCAATCTGTCTGGCGTACAGGTTATTAGTGCAACAAAACTGAAAATCTTCAATTGCAAACCATCCTTCATTTATGCAACTGTATGCAAAGACACAAATTACGCGTATCGTGTATTGTCCTCCAAGCAGGCAGATTACCACTACGGTTATCGTAGTCATGTGTGACGTTAAGCACCCCATCCAGTCGTAAACGCAGAGCATAGAACGACGAAATCTAGCCGGTGTCACAGTAACGAAAGTGACGTCCCATTGAGTCTGATGTTCAACGGAACGACGAGAAAGCAGAAATGTGTTGACAGGAATTGAAGAGGAGAGGTCTGATTCAAAATTGGCCATGGTACTTTACTTGGACGAACGCAAAGTATCTTAGGGTGAGGTGTGGTGCGAGAGTACCCGGGACGCAGGACCGACAGATGTACATCAGCAGTCAGACGGTCCGTTGCTGTGGCAGTGCTGGCGCACGTACGTTACAGGAGTGAGTTGTTCACCCACTTGTTGTGGACTCCCGTACCGGTCACCAAAGGAATTGACACCACTTCTTATTGCGTCATTAACTCACCTATAGCTCGAGTCGGAGTACATCTACCACCTGTTCTTACCGCAGATGCGCTGAGCGCAGCCCTTGATGTGCGCCTGTGGGTGTAACCTATTTGAAACCGTTAAAAATAAACGCTGAAGAATAGTCGCGTAAGTATCCACCGTTAAAAATAAAACGCCCAGAATATACGCTTATGAATCCACCATTAAAAATAAACCACGTAACTATTGACATGTAACAATAAATTCTCCAAAATATACGGTTAACAATATATCATTAAAAATGAACTGTTTTGTCGCTGTAGTCAAGTGGTATAGCAGCAAACGGAGGTGTCGTTGTCCGCTCTGAAGTGCTCAACTTCCATTCGTTGTGGCTTGGCCGAACCCGGATGACCCTTGTGACAGCGCCACACCCGCGGCAAATAATAGTTCCAAATGTCTTGTGAATTTTGTGTCGACGGAACAGACGCTTTTTGGTAGAAAATATGGTTCTTACCATGAAACAACTGCACGGATACGAAGTTATTTTGAGTGTGCTTGTCATCATGCAAGAAAGCTGTATTCAAGAATGGACCCACGACTTTTCCAACACTTCAAACTTCTTTATGGAACTGGTCGGAGCGCTTCGCTCCATTCAACAACAGCAACATAAGAAACAAAAAATATCACCCAATCATTGGCTCACACGCTATTTAAGGTCCCCGAGAGCCCACATCGTCCTCCTCTACTTACGAACGACAACGACAACGAAGTTATTTAACTCAAATCTGCAAAAAGCTGATATGATGTTATTCGTGTGTGCGTCGATAAAACCGTGTGCCACATTGTCAAATGTGTAGGTGTTTACCTGTTCTGTTATTGGTGAATCTCATCATATATCATCTTTCAAGGAAGGAGCAAGGTAGGCATCGCTGTGCCCGATCGGATTCGGATATCGTGTGATTGTGTACCTGCGCTGCTGCTAAACCCGAAGTGTGCAACAGCACCTCAGAAAACGCCGAAGTTACGCGGAGATTTCATGTTATGCTGCCTGCGCTGGTGCCGGTTCAGGAGAGAGTTGGGTTACCGCGCCGCGATCTTTATTTTGAATGAGTATTTTCAAGGAGCAACAGACACATGCCGTTCACTTGTTTAGTCTCACGATCGGATTTGTGCACAGTTTGATGCAGTGTGGTGTGTGGTCTGCTTAGTTACACAAACTGTAGACGTTCTGGCACACAGACACAATGGCATGGGATGATCATATGCCATCATTCCCTGCTCCGAGCGCAGGTGGTGCACAGCATCTGTTTGTTTTCGTTTTGAGCACTCCCAAGTCTAAGACATTTTACACTTTGTAGATGCTTTCAAAACGCATGGTTGTCAAGTGCCAAGACGTGGGTGCTTGCAATAAGTTCCTATGTTAAAATATTAAACGTAGGTGGTCCATTCGTTGTTTGGAAAAAGTGGATGCAATACACTCTGGCGCAATTTTAATCGCAAGTATTTCTGCGCTATATCTGCATTACATCAGGTCACGCGATCTATTTGTGCTATGAGACATCTTACTTGTTTTGCGCTCAATACTATGACATGTACACACAGTACACAGTCACATGCATGTGCACCAGTAGGAGGAGAGCAAAAATATAAAAAATGAACATGGAAAAATACAAACGTTTAACCATATACACAGGCAAAACATGTATAAAGTTTAATAGCAGTAGAAATAGCAGACAGGAGCAGTGAAGGGAGAGACAGGTTTTCTACAAAATACTCAAGAAATTTAAATCTTTGAAGCACAGAAAATTTTATGAAGAATTGACTGAGTCGTTTAATGATATAATTGTTTATTGTGTCCTGTAGAACACAAAAGTTCTGTTGTTTTATATGTGGTAAATATGTGGTATACTGGTTACAGTATACATGGTGGTCAATGGTGTTTACCACCGTGCAGCAAGGGGCTACAAATCTTAAAAAACTGGTAGAGCGCAAAACTGTTTTTTTTTTTTTCATGCACAAGACAACACAGCAGGTGATGTACACCAACGTTGAGGGGGGATGAATTTGATTTTGCGCTGCAGTTAGCATATCGTCGAGGGATACTTGCGCCGGCTGGTGTTTCGTAGCCGTGAGATGGACAGCGTATCAATGTGTAGACTCGCTCGTTTGTTTTCGTTTGTTAAAGTGTTTGTTTATCAATCAACCTGTTCGACGGCACTGTCTGTCTGAGACTGATGCGTCTGCTAAATGGTTTCCGGATGCAGACGAGCTGTCGTCCAGTCTATAAGACTGTAGGTGGGATCCTTGTCACTGTTAGCACCGTCCGAACAGCTTCCTGGGTCTTCGGGGAGGTCCTGAATTACATGGAGACACGGTGCCTTCGTGCGCGCTGACGCACCTGTGAAAAGTAACAACACCCGTTCCGCGTGTTAGTGACCCCTTCCAGCACGGTGGTTCCATCAGTTGACCACCCGTTTTTCTCAAGATGCACCAAAAGACCGCACTGAATCAGGCCGATAGCATATGCAACGGAACGTAGACATGGGATGAAAGAAATGAACGGTGTGCCACGAGATTCTTACCTTGTTTTCTGTAAGAAGACGACGACGAGAATGGAGCGCACGCAATGACGCACTTCTTCACAAAAACGAAGCAGCAGCTCTTGCGTCGCGCGCTCCGACGTGGCGACACCTTATGCCGATGCTAATGACTATTGCGAAGCAGCGAGCAAGTGGTCGACGAACAGAACCACCATGCAGCAATGGGAAAATATTTTTCTGGGTGGTCAACTGGGTTGACCACCATGCTTGAAAGATTTAAAGGTCACCTATGTGGGATGCAAGGTAATAGAATCAATGTGTTGAACTGATTGTTGCACGAAGCAGACACCTTCTTCATGATAATATGTATATTTTCGGCAAAGTGTTAAATACGGCATTCTATGGAATGCCCTCATCCCCAGGCATTTTATAAACTATAATATTTATCAACTACTAGCCGGCAAAGTGTGAAGTGAAATGCATTTCATACATTGTCTTGACATTCTATAGATTATGTACAGAATGTGTAAGCCGTGGCAGGCAAAGTGCGAAAATGTTTTCTTCATGCAAAATACAAACAAAACTACCTAAGGCAGTAACGACAGATGAACAGTATACTTGTACACAATCTGGCCTTGTGTTGATGCAAAAAGATACTCAAAACTAACCAAGTAACGGCGGATGAACAGTCTGTGAACGGACCCACTCTGGTCGCATTTTTTTGCAAAAAATACACACCGAAACTCACCAAAAATAACACAAGTTAGTGACTTCATTCGTCAACAAGAGTTTACTGTCGAGAAGAAACATCTTTCATACATTGGCGGAAGCGGCTTTGGCAATGTACAGAATGCCTAGGCAAAGTGTGAAAGACGTTTACAACGAAGCAGATTTCATAATTTGCGAAAAAGTTCTGGGTATTCAACAGAATACTTTGCCGGTAACATATGCTCCAGTGAGACTGACAACTGCAATCTGAAGAGCACAATCTTTGTGGGTACTCATAAACATTCATAGTGTTACAAAAGGGCATGTACATCATTAGGTCTTAAACAAAGTGGTACTGGCCAATGTCACTGTAAGCGATTACTTCGTCAGACTGACATATGAAGCATGTAGTCCACGCCTCCTTCTACATTCTCTTCGCTCACAGGTGAGAGCTTTGCCGATTTTGAGCAGGTGGTGGCAGTGTTTGGCCACTTGATGTTTCATGAGCAGGGCATCATTATTTAATACGCTCAGAACCAATTACTACGCAAGATGAAAGCTACATGTTATAGTAATGCTAGCGCAAGTGTGAAGGAAGGATTTGAAGTTTGAAGGATTGAAGTTATGCTGGCTATTTGCTATGAAAGCATGGTGCACGTCTTTTACTTACTGTAAAAATGTATGCAATGTGTCAGGTAATGGTACAGTGTCTATTCTCACGTTATCAGAGGAAGTAATGATACCATACGTGGTAGGAGGAGAACGCATGATTTACTTGTGCACATTGCCCATTCCCCGCACTAGAGTGCCCGCGATAAACCACCCCAGAAATATGTCATGAGCATTACAAATCCCCTGCCTCAGCCCACCATACAAAAGTAAATATAACAAACACATGTTGTAGTACAGTAGGCATAACGTGGATCATTCCAATGGAGTACAGACTTCTGAGCAACCTTCACGATTCTCGAAATGACCAGCTGATAGTTCGAAATATTGGGAATAGGCACAGGGCTCTGCGCTGTGTTAGAAAGTTTCTGTTTCCTCACTCTTGGTTGTGATAAACATCAGGAAGTGCTGGAGCATTGTGGGCCCTAATATCAAGCAAGCAGATTATTTTTTTCAGCGTTATTGTTAAAACTAGAGTGCGGATTTTTATACAAAATCAAGTTTTTCCCCTAGATATGGTCTTGAATCTGGGCAATGAGAAAAGGTTCCTCGCCTTTCTTTGGAGCCGATTACGATGATTTTATGTTGCATATAAATGCACATAGTGCACGTAAGTGTATATTTTGGTGTATTTATGGTTGGTCGCTCAAGACAGTGCAAGCTAATGGCACCAAAACGTGGGAGTGTATTGTACTTCTTTCATGTCAAGTGCTTCTCTCTGTGTTCAGAGAAAAGTAGACCACTACATTATGATGATCTCAAAAGTTTGCGGTGAATCGTAGATGCCCACAAATGCTGCAGAAAGCGCTTCTTTGATTTTGTAAAAGATATTATTATTATCCTAGCTGTGCGTGCGGGTTCTAACTGCCCTGGAGCCATATCTGTGTTTGACATAACAATTATCCGCATAATTCAGCTATTGTACCTATTCTTGAGCACCTGACAAGCAAGGAGTGAGTTTTGTGTATTGCTATCCCCTTTAATAGTTTTGGTACACGCTCTACGCCTTTGATATAGTGTTATGTTACGGCAAATCCAACAAAAACAGTGCGTACATTCGGGATTTTAATTGCATTTTTTCATGCATATCTCGGGAGTTTTTACTTCATGTTTATCCGCGTTCTAATTATGATGTACGCATGCAGGATTATGTTTGTCCACGTAAAGGTACATGGTCACCTGCCGATCAGCTGATACCATGTTGTAACCAGTAAAGCGACAGTCAGCATGAATCATTACCTCTATGTGCTGTATTAGACAAGAGTCCTGTGAGTAAGTCCTTTTCTTCTGTCCTTAGCATGAACTTTTACAGCTATAATCATACCTCATTTATTTCTATTTGAAGCCAGGAGTTCGCTGTCATTACCCTAATTACACTCTGTAAAGACCCAGGGCAAACAAATTTCATAAATGAATGAGTTGTGGTGTACAGGTTCGTTCAAAAACGTGCGAGCAGTGTCAAATGGAAAATGGAAACCGGAAATGGGCACTTTCACTCAGGGGTGGATGGCTGACATTGGCCTCGAATGTGCATGGAAAGCAGCCTTATTGCAAGTGACAACAACCACTGGCCACCCTCTGATCAAGTGGACGTCCGTGTTTCGCAGGATGTCGCTCCGCAGAGGGTTGACGCCGCTCGTGCGTTTCCTCAGCCGGTACATCATTTGTACACCAAGACAGGTGTTGCTATTTTGACTGTGGGGTGTAAACTGTACATTACATCATCTTTGCACCTGGATAGGTATTCTGCTTTTGGCTGTAGGGTGTAAATTCCAAAATACACCCCTTCGACACCTAAATGGGCGTAAGTATTCTTAGTGTGTACCACAATTACTATCTGTTTTACATTTCCACGTGCCTATATGCCCGGATACGGTTTTGAACCGGTTTCGTTGTGTCGTCTGCAAGATTGGCAAGAGATATGAGCGAAATTTTTAATTTCATGCTCGCGCTGGTTGTGGGTGGCTTGATATTTTGGGAATACTGGAGTGAGTGCGAGAATACCAGCATTCTCATGGTTGCCTAATACATTCGCTCGTTTTGGGAATGCGGCACACGTCACGTTAGGTCAGGTCAGGTTAGGTTAGGTTCGCATCATAGATGAGACTAATCACCGAATGAAGGAAAGCAGAGACGGTCACAAACACGTTCTCGAGAATGTATTTGTGAATGTCTCTGCATCCTTGTCTTCCGGTTTAGTCGTTTTCCACATATATATCACTAGTTATAGTGGCGGAATTGCAAAATGAAAAGAGAAGAAGAAAAATAAAAATCAGAAGAATTGACGAGAAATATGAAATATTAGAAAAGTACTTTGTGCACATTTAAATACTCCAACTGCAGCTGCAAACTACAGCTTTTTTTTTCACACGTGATCAATGTGCACAAAGCCATCGCCGAATAATTTAATATCCACAGCGCTTCAGATCATGGTTCACTGACCCGTCTCACTTCACATACATTTTCACTTCATTTTCTATTTTCATATCATCATTCTTTCTGGCAATCAAGAGGACATATGGAACTGCGACTTCTTTATTTGGGTTTGCTCCCCGAGGACTTTTTCTTCGTACAACAGCGCGCTTTCTTTCCATTGCGAATTCAGGTAACAGAACCACTTTATTTGATGATGATGGTTATTTGGAGAGTTTAGTTGTCAGGGGCGATACCCATCCCCATTGCTGATGGAAGGGAATGAGGTAAAGTCATAACTCATTCCATGTACTATTACATATGTATGAAGCCATTTGAAGAAGTTCCAGGTGTCCGGGAAATGCGGTGTAAACAATAGTAACGACGCATACATCACAAATATGACGACGGCGACCAGAGACGATAGTAACAACAAAGCATTCACGACACTGAAAACTTTCCCCGACAATTGTCAATCTGAACCGCGACTGCCGCAGTCTAACCTGCTGTGTTCATATTTTGTTCTTTCTTTTTTTAAGAAAGAACTGTTCACTACAGTAACATTCAACTGTCATTACCACGACCCCAGCCACCCCGTGGTGTCCATGGACGGGAACACAAGCAGTCGTCATGTTCGCTTGGGAGGGAACTCGGTAGAGTCCGAGGCAGGCACCACCGATTGCATACCGGAAGTTGGGGTGCCAGAACCCTCGCTCTGTCTAACTCAACCTGACCTAACCTAACGCAAGTTAGCTAACTTCACCGAATGTATATGATCCAAAGGGGGGGGGGATATGTTTATTAGACAAAAAAAACGGGGGAAAGGTCCGCCAAACGGGACGTGGGCTTGCTATTCCAGAAATAAAGAAAGAAAGAAAGAAAGGAAATGAAGAAATAAGAAATAAATAAAAAGAAAAGAATTAAAGAAAGAAACAAAGAAAGAAATAGGAACGAATAATAAATACATAAAATTAAGAAATAAGAAATGAATAAAAAGAAAAGAATTAAAGAAAGAAACAAAGAAAGAAATAGGAACGAATAATAAATACATAAAATTAAGAAATAAGAAATAAATGAAAATAAAATGAATTAGGATAAACTGACAAATGATGAAAGAAGGATGAGGTAGATTAAAGACAAAGATGACAAAAAAGATGACGAACAAACGGTGAAAAAATGATGAGATGGATCACAGAAGATGACTTTAAAAGGAAAGCATGAAGTTAATGCGTTGAGGGTGAGAGCGGGGCACAGAGGAATGAGATTGCCCGACTGAGTTCACAGGCTGTTCATAAGACCTGAATCTCTCAAGAAAGTCATAACTGCTTTGGTCACAGACCGCTGTATGTGATCCCGTACTGGGCCGAGCAGAGCGACCAGAGAAAAGTCCGTGCACCGCAGCTCGAGTAGGCGTCGTCTCAGCGTAGCTCGAGGGATGTCGAATCTGTGACAGTCGAGGAGAAAGTGTGGAACATCAGCTTCAACAGCGCAAGTGGGGCATTTGGGCGACTGGAGAAGACCCATTTTACAGAGAAGTAGAGGTGTCCTGGCGGCATTAAGGCGTAGTAGGTGTAGAATGGACGCTTCTTCACGCGAGCAGTGGTGTGTGGCAACGAAATCGATCGACGGGTCGATAGACCAGAGATGGTCGTTCAGTCGGACAGCGTCCTCTTGAAACTGCCGAGTGCCGTAATGACGGAGTCACTGTGTCTGTAACGGACACGATGAGGCTGAAAGTGGTAGGAGACATTTATTGGAGGTCCCGTCCCGATGTGCCCGACGTGCTAAGGCGTCTGCGCGGGTGTTTCCGTGCAGGCCGGTGTGACTGGGTGCCCATTTGGAAACACAGGCTATGACCAAAGGAGTGAAGTCGGTTGTATATTGCGACTATCATGGGCGACTATGCGACTATGATTCAAAGCTTAACCTTTACTTTGCCTTTCTCACCATGCAACACAGATATAGGTCGCGGTGCATCTATTTCTACGTCCTGCATGGGAAGATTTGGCACAAAACGTACACCCTCGCATGCGTTTTCTAGGTCGAATTATATCGGACTCTCTCTGGGACAAGCTCTCAGAAATAAGTAATATATAATAAGAAATAAGTAATAATAACGCGATCAACTTTGGATGCGATAGTTCTGTTGCTTTACAACTATGATTAGCGGTGTTGAAAGTGCTTCTGTTGAACTATATCTCTTCGTCATACACTTCGCCTCAAAGTAAAGGGAAAGAGTTCAAGACGTTTTAGCTAATATATACTTGCCGCGTAGTCCTCCTAGTGGGGGAGGGGGGATGTTTATATATAAAAAAGGCGAGGTTAGCAATGCAAAGAGCCGACTAATCTGTTCGAATAAAATTTCCTGCGACTTACCTGTTCATTTTTAGCCGTTTGTACTTGTACCTCATTTTGCGACATCCACACGGCCTGAAGATACACCCTATAGAGAAAAACAAAAAAGTACCGGTTCAACTGGTTTGTTACCGGTAACCGCAAGGATTAAAACGACGAACCTCGTAAATGACAGCGAAACCGCTTTCAGAGTTCTGATAGTCCCTTTTCAAAAATGAAAATTTACTTTTCACTGACAATAGACTCCCTTTATTGACCGTATTGACTTCCTACTTTCTTTGTTTTTTATTGACTTTAGTCAATCAAAAGCCAATTGACAAATAGTTGACACAAATTGACTGCATTTTAGTTGCCATGAGTCGAGTGGGAGCAAATTCAATTTGGCTTTATTTTTTTACCACAGGAAATGCAGCCGGTACACAGCCATAAGGGTTATCAAGTAGCAAGCACAGCGATCCCCATCGGCAAATTTCAGCAGGTTCGAAGCCATCACGTCGGTACGAAACGGCTTTGTGCCCGCTGAATAATATGTGTGCCTCCTGAACCGTGTACTCGTGTGCTTGTAGCGGCTGAATATGTGTGCCTTCGTTGGAGCGTACTACGCTCCTCCGCGCTCCGCCGGTGAGGAGTGACATGGTTCCGCGTATTCTTCCGCAGTGCATTCCTTCCCTTCCCGCTTCCCGCGTTCTTGCTCGTTGTCTGCGCTGCAACCTCGCCTTTGAGAAGGATGACAACCTTGCTTTTTAAGTACAGGTTTAATGTTCGCTTAAGGTAAGTCAACCTAGCTGTGATGCGTCGTACGACACCTGCGTTTTACTCGTGTTTAACCATCGAAGTATACATTCAGTTGCAGACGGTGGACGTATTGCAAATTGCACCAGGAGAGGATCGGCTACATCGGTGAAGGGACGATGTACGCTACAAGCGAAATTAATCGTATTCTTCCGTTATAGGTGACCGTAGGACTGTTGCAAGGACGTGAGTTAGAAAATTGTGTACTATGCCAGCATTCACGTTGGAACAATACCAGCGTGATATTCGCTTCGGTTTCTTTACAGGTTGTTTCCTGTCTCAACGGTCACGCATACGCGTGCAAAATTGCAACTGCTTCTCACATCGAAGCGTGTCTAAGTGCCACTTGCCTGGACAATTGTTCGTGATCTTGATTGAGCTTTGCAGTGCCAGCCAGTTGAAGTTTCGAGGATTGTGTGTTCGACGTTTGGAGGACTGCAAGGTGCATTGGATTGGTTGTGTGTCCGTGCAACGTGTGCTCCATGTGTGTGTGTTGGGATTAGTGAATCGTGTATGATTTCCATTTCGGCAAACCATGATGAGTACGTCCAGTAGGATGCAATTTAAAGATACATGCAAGCCAATAAATTTTTGTGATTCATGTTCGATGTCATTGGATCATTTTCTTCCTTTCATTTTCTTTTTTGCGAAGCCTGGAGGTCATTTTTGTGTATTTTCTGTGCGGGAACTCGGGAGGTACAATGTATCTCGCGTATTAGTGGGTACAAGTAACCCTTCAATACATCCTGTACACTGTGGCTCCTGGCGTTCGCAGGGATGTCGTACCAGTTGTTTCAGGGGCCACGGGCCACCTGCAGCTTTCGCAAACACCGCGGAACACAGTACCCATTCTCAATTGAAAATAGTCAATCACAAGTCCATAAAAAGGCACATAAGAGTCAGTGAATACAGTGCCTAATCTCAATCGAAAATAGTCAATCACCAGTCAATATAAAGACACCGGCCAATTATCAATAAGAAAACGATAAGAATCTATCACCCATAGGTTAAATGTAAATTGACATTTCACTGGCATGCGATGACTTTAGTCAATTGAAAGGAGACGTTTATTTTCGTACGGGACTGAACTGTAACCACGATCCCTTGACCGTAACCGAACTGATATTCGCTTCGGTTTCAGTCCTTGAGTGATGGAGGTGATGGACTATGGTCCGGTTTCAGCAACACCAATTCACATTCGAACCGAGACAGGAAGTTATTGTCACTGGAATATTCATCAGATCATCACGCAACCCTGGATATTAGTCCAAAGCTAGGCACCGTTGGTGAAAGCGTGCCATAGGCAAACAGCAGTTCTTCTTGCTCTTCCTGTGGCGATACGCTTCTATAAGCCCCCTATTTAAATTTAAAATGAATTTAAAGTTGGTGCCATCACTGAACCAGTGGGTCTGACTCGTCGTCACCAAAGTGAATTGTTGTTGAAAATCTTTTCAACTTGCTCAAAACGAAAAGGAAATAAAGTTAACAATATTTTAAGGGGTAACATAAAAGTCACCGCAGTTGAACTGTAAGCTTTTAGAGAAATATCTCAGATGACATTATACTTATTCGCTTTTCGCGCGACGAGGCATCTTGCCTTGCAAAAAGGGCACTACGGAAGAAGCATGCCCATGTGAATGGACGGCCTTCGTGACAGCTTGGAGCGTAAAGATTACGACATGTTTGTCGAAAAAAGGGACAAATAGCTGCCCCCCCCCCCCTCGAGACAAAAGTCCTGTGAATATCCCAGAATTCTTTACTGTCGTGAAGCGGTTTGTTCGGGACCTTTCTATCGCCTTTTTGGATCTGTGGCCGTTTGTAATTACAGGATGACATTGGGTAGCACTTACGTGCGCCACCATTTTTAAAACACCACTACACCGCTAAAAACGTGCCATCCCCTGGATAGGCAGACCTCGCTCGCTTCACTACGTCACTCCACACGACACCGCTTTGCACGGGGGTAACATCGGAGAGCACTGTGATGGCTTTGCAAAATGCTCGTGCTTTACAGGAAATCATGCTAGATTCGAGACTGATTTTTCAGTGCATGGTGCGGCTGCACGACTGCACAATCGTAAACTTTTCTGGTGGTGTCACTCTAAGAGATTCCCTCCACTAATTCTAAGAGAGCCACTCCATTACTGGCAAGATGCTTTTTATCAGTTTTGCATCAGTCCATCTGGTTGCGCAGGGTTTTTATTAATGCCTGTTACATCATCTAATGACACGAAACTAAGCCCGATGAGGTTCAAGGGGTTTATTGCAAGTACGTACAGCGTTGGTGTACACTCTGGCTGCGGTAACATAGAGCGTACTTTTGCTTATTTGCTTATTAAGATTTTGGTGAAATATTTGGTAATATTTTGGTGACAAGCCAAGGGATATGCACAGTCACAGCGCAACGGATAAACCGTTTATTGTTGAAATGAGGCAGCTATTCCAAAAGACAGCGGCACACTTTTGACAATGGAAACCGTTTATGACAAGCGCACACATAGTGAGCTATATGTGGTAGTCGCTTCGAAACCGTTAAAATAAACGGTCAAGAAAACGATTTTGTTCCCGTACGTGACTAGCTACATTCATATTTCGGTGATCGACACAGGTGACCTACGAGGCACGTAAATTTCACTGAGTAGCACTAGGAAGAGCTCCGCTTCTACAGTTGACCACTTCGGGTTTCAATACAATACTTCCACACCACTCTTTTCCTCCTCCAAGCGAAGCTATGAGGAAACTAGCACAGATGGAGGAACAAAAACAAGCGACGCAAACTAACGGCCATTAAACACAATACGGGTATCCCGTGACGATACGATGTAGTTATCATACCTATCCCCTGCGTAGCGGTACATTCCCGTATTAACCCGCCGCAGTGCTAGATTATGGGGGGATTTTGATACAGTTTATTTTTAATGCTATATTGTTAACCGGTGATATTTAGGCGGATATTTTAACCGGTTTATTCTTAAATGTTTTATTTTTAAGCAGTTTATTTTTAATGGTGGAGTTTAGGTACCTCCCCAATTCGCGCCGGGTTAGTGATGTGATGTGATGTGAATAAA
The DNA here is from genome assembly GCF_037126465.1 of Ornithodoros turicata. NCBI lineage: Eukaryota > Metazoa > Arthropoda > Arachnida > Ixodida > Argasidae > Ornithodoros > Ornithodoros turicata. The sequence continues at coordinate 143,989,357 of NC_088201.1, forward strand.
GAAAAAAAATGGGGATGTGAGTTAGATCAGGTTATGTTAGGTTAGTTTAATTCGATTTCGGTTAGTTTCAACTTCAACTTCAATTCTTCTTTATTGAAAGTCAGGAGATAGTGAAACATAGAAATCGGAACCGCAGGGCAAGCCCGTGAAGTGGTTCCCCTTCAATGATAACAAAGACTTAAGGGAGCGCCATAAAACAAACAATGTCACAAGCAGCGATAAATAACAGCAAGCGAAATAATAAAGTAAATCTAAGAACGATAGTAAGATTAAAGCAACAGATCACCAACATAGTATTAAACAACATGTTGTGTAGCTCCAATGTACAGCTGTAGGGCAGGAGCATAGCTGCAAAAATGAAAAAAAAAAAACCATCCAAATTCACTCAAGATGTAAAATAATCTTATTTCGAAACACATAAAGCGATGGGGAGTCACGGACGTCATAGGGTAGACAATTCCAGAGCTTCCCAGAATAATAAGAAAATAAAAACATACCGTAGTTAGAACGAGGATTGGGAAGACCTACTGTTGGATTATCAGTTCTAAGATTACACACATTCCTATTGAACTGATCGAGAACTGAGCATGAGTAAACCATACCATGGCTGATTTTGTAAAACAATATAAGGCACTTATATTTAACGAGGTCTCACAACGGTCTAACGCGCAAGAGTGTAAAAGCGAGTGAAACCGATTCTCGAAACACATAATCTAACACATACAAGTCATGGAGGCGAGTACCATAAGCGATACCTCCACCACCATAAGGCTTCAAGCCTCCAAAGCTATAAGCCTCAAAGACGCCTCCAATGCGTAAGAGAGATGACTGGGGAACAATATACGTAGTAGACTGCTAGCAGCACCTTCAGAGGAAGGAGATACTTTAAAGGAGAGATAGCATACAACCCTTTCTTAGCCTTTTTCCTCACATGTTCTCTGTAAATTGACCAAGATAAATAAGAATCTATGTATACGCCAAGAAATTTCGTGTTGTCAACCCGCGGCAGCCACATACCCCTAAATAATAATTCCCAGCTACCAACGTCATTATTTCGGGGTAGTTTAGGCTAGTTTGATCCTGTGAGGTTACTTTAAGCCCCTTGCTTGCGGTTTACCTTGATTTGGGCCATACCACACGACTCTAGCAACTGTAGGGTGGATTTGGGGGATTCTGAAACGATTTGTTTTTAACGATATATTCTTAACCGTGGATTCCTTACGGTTTTTATTTAAACAGGGATATTTCGGCGATTATTTTTGTGCGTTGATTTTTCAGAGTATATTCTGGGAGATATATTTTTGACAGTAGGTACTTACGCGCTTATTTTCGAAATATTATTTTTGATGGTTTCAAACGGGATACACCCATACCGGCTCACTGCAGTCACAACAAAAATTGATACAGGTCGACGGGTACCCCAATATGAACATCTTTCCTGATACATTCACAGCCTAGTGGCTCTTCTGCAGGGTACTGTTGTCACGCTGTATTCAGACTCAGTCGGACTCTCGCTGTGTGACCGAGTGGAAATCGGTAGCACCATCTGTTGACTGCGCACAAAATATTATTCGTGCTTCCTTTGCATGCGGACAGACGGTCAGAACAGAAATACATATTTTCTCGTGCATTACGTGGTGTACACCACAGCGCTGGAGTGAGAAGGCATTATTACCTATGAACTAAAATTTCCGCTTCACTGTGCTGCTTAAGAACATTCGAGTTTTTCCTGACTGTCACACAAGCGCATCCGTAATCTCTTAGAATAAAGAACCTCGGAAACGTGGGCTTGTCACCGTCTAGGATTCGAATCTACGCCATTCAGATTGCGAGCCGGATGCTTTACCACTGAGGCAGTGCCGCAACGGTACTGAGAGGACATATCATGCTATAGCATGGTTCATCATACTGTATGATGTACGGGAATATTAAACATTCTTCACTGCCTTGAGGCGACCCCTCGTAGGAAACACTGGCAGCGGCAGTAGCTCCACGGAACAGATTGTATGACCCCAACCCTGTGATACTAGGCGGGAGCCACACGTCGCACCAGGGTGAGACTTTTTGCCGGCTGTCGTCCTTCTCACCTGACTCTCCTCACGTTATCAGAAACTACCTTCCGCGCGCTTTTGGGTCATTGCAACATCGCCGTGATAGTTCCGACTCGATCACTATCGGCATCGGTAGTTGGTATCGAGTCCACCCACTGGCCCATGTTATATGCTTGTCACTTTATGCATGACGTCATACGCTTGTAGAATCGGTCAATGATGTTTAGTCAATGCTCGAAGGGCACTATGCATTACATAATATGTAACGGCGAGGCTCAGCCGGGGATGAAGCGCCGGTGAAGGTCAATATGCCCCAAGAACTCGCGGAGGATGACATATTAAGAGTCTGGGATTGACTTGGAATCTCCTGCTGGATACCATAAAGCTTGCGGGGTCAAATACTCACGAGGCAATCAGTCACGTTGGGGACACCAAACGCTCTGTACTTCTGTCTGCCTCAAAGAATCCAGCAGCAACGTGGAAGACTCGTGTGTAATCGAGCTAAAGATATTCAGTCAACAACGAATTTGGATCAGTGGCGCTGCTGTGCTTGAAGGGAAATCCCCGCTGACTGTTTAGCTCGAGGCATGACCGTCAACGCCCTTCGGAATGCTATACTGTGATTGGGAAGGACCATGGCTGAGTTGGGAGGAATCAACCCACGCAGCACACAATAGTGGCCCATATTGGCTGGGCGTTGGCGATACGGGTCCTACATGAGACCCGTGTTACAAGGATTATCCCCGTATTGGTTTAAACGTGGCAATATCGGACACCTGTTGCCAAGTTTGAGCCAGTGATGGGCAAAATGTCGGCAATATGGTCCCATATTGCAAAGTTTTAAATAATAAGGGGGAAATGTCGTCAATTTGGGCCCCATATTGCCCATGTGCACCCCATATTGACTGAAAATGCGGAAAATTGTCCCATCCTACTGTTGGCAATAGGTCTACCCGGGCACTATTCGTTTTCTTCGTTTTTAGGGTGAGGTAGTTATGTTTTTGCAACGCGGTGCAACGTGGATCAATTAGAAGATCTAGAGAAAAAAAACACTAAAAGAAAGACGAAATACGTAATCTCACTTCTACTGGTGGATATGTATGTATGTTTGTACCGAAGCCGCACGCCAATATTGGACCCATGTGGGCTGCCAAGATTGTCAATATTGGTGCAATATGGGCTGCCCATATGAGCAAGCATTTTGCGCCAATATTGCGAATATTTCTGTGATAACACAAACGGGGAGTCCGTGTAATAATAAAACATCTGGTTTAATATCCACCACTGATATTACTCCTCTCTTCTTTTTGCTTTTTCATTTCTGCAGATCTCATTGATCCACGGTGCACACAATTACAAAAACAACATTGCATTGCCCCAAAAACGAACGGATGCTACGCCCGTCTTGCTGAAGGACACAGGCAGTCCCACTGAACTGCGAATGCCAAACATCCCTCAGAAGCCTTCACTGTCATCGCAACACTCTATAAACCCAAAATTTGAAACCCGCTCCGAGAGTACAAAGGAGAGAAACACTTTCGTGACAGTGACGGACATACGCCAGAGCAACTCACACTGCTTTCAGTAACTTGAAAGCACCTAACTTTACCGTAAGAGATATCCTTTCTCATCAAATACTGCGTTTTTTACTTGACCTGCAGCAATTCCGTTATCATTAGAGGAACTAGCAACATTTTAGCCTGTATCAAACGTCCGATCCGACTGTCGCGCATGCGCGTTAGTTGGAGGACGCGTGATTTCGCTCAAACGACCACGGTCCTGTCAGCCGGTGCCACCGAGTGGCATTGGCATCGCGAAGCAAGACCGCGGCTGCTTCCAGAAAGTCGAAAGTTGAGTTGTCGAGTTCTAGTGAATGTTACAATGGGATTGCCACGTATGTTGACTGTTTCGAACAATGTGTATCATCTGCGGGAATTTGTTGGATGTAACGACGTACTGAATTGGGTATTTCACACGCTTCACCAATCTTGCCGTGCTGCTTGGGCATTTGTGCAACACGTGTACGTATCATTTTCACTATTTTCAGTAAATATGGGGTGTCCACGGGCCATATGGGGCCCATATTGCCAGGATTTTTCCCATATTGGGTCAAACTGGGCAATATGGGGCCCATATTCCCCAGTTTCAGCCAATATGGGAGAAATCTTGGCGAAACGGGCCCCATATTGGAGCCGTACGGCCAATGACCAGCCAATATTGGCCCAATATTGTGTGCTGCTTGGGTATGTATTAATGTATGTAGGCATGTACATGCATTATTCATGTATGTATGCATGCATGCATTCCTTTATTTCATTTCCATTGTAAACGAGGATCAGGTGCAAAAGAGAGAAACCCAGTATGCTTAATAAGTCGGGTATTGATACATCTAACACAACTTTATTTTCTGATTGCGATAGGGGATTCCATTATAATGGATCTATTCCTTTCTCTATGGTTTTTTTTTTTCACATGTTACTGGAATGCTATACACAACACCCACGGCATTCAGTGGCTTTTATTTGTTGTCGAATGTAACATGTTTCCACGTTTTCGTTGCCTATTCATTAGCCGGCTCTCGAAGAGTGCGCCTTGTCCGGCTGATCTGCACAGTGACCCCAGTCATCTGGAGACTTACCGCTCATCGTAGCACTTCGTTTCCTCGCCCTCACTCACCCCTCGGTAATCCCTCAGATTGCTTACTCATGCTCCTTCATTCCATGCTCAGCGCTCCGGTTGCTCACTCATGCTGAGCTCATTCACCAAACTGAGCATGAGGGAACATGAGTGAGCGTGCTCATGAGCGAGTTTGTCGAGTTCGACGAGTGGGTACCATCTCACCAATGCATTTTTTTTTTTCAATTACGTAGGCGTAATTATTTCAAAACATCTCAATCAGGGGTGCCGAAGTGGCGGCCAGCCTGGTGTTATCACGCGGTCCGTGTTGCTCCTCAGCAAAAAATAAATGAGAAATATTCGGCCGAAGCTTCATGAACGGTCATTCATAAGTTAAAGTTACGCTCACAACTAACAAACGAACACCTCGGCGCAGTCATTAAGATTGCAATTGCGCAATCATTCACACGATGTTAACGCGATAGTTAAAAACAAGAGGTGCCAAGTTTCCCCATGACACAGCAAATAAAAAGGATAGCTGAACCTGTGATTGATGGACGCTATGTAATACGTTTTATGTCGTTTTAAGTTATGTGTTGTGTCGTCTGTATCAGAAACAGGCTACTCCAAGCCCTAGTATGTGGCCCGCGTAGTTTCACCATGGCTGAATGCGGCAGGCGGACGGAATGTGTTCGGCACCCCTGATTTAAATGAACCGTTTTTGCTATTTTGCTGTATGGGAAGTTTTGCGCCCTTCTCAATCTTCGTTCGATTTCGAAACTTTGATTGCATGAATCGTAGCGACAGGACACAGGAAAAGCAGCCGCATGTGTATATGTAGATATGTACCAACCAGCCCAACACCTGTTATTTTTCATCGTAGTGACAACACGCATTTTTGGAGCCTTGAATTTCTTTTTTTTTATTAATAGATTTAAGCTGCTTGCAGATGATGTAGGTAATCTCTAACTGCACTGCGACAAGTGAGCCGCATGGCTGCAAAAACCATCCTGTGTCCAGCACACTAAGAGCTCAACGTCATTACACATGGAACTCCTAAAAGGGTGCCCCTTCGCTTTAACCTTTGTTACCATTAAGAACATCATAGGAAGAGAGCGTAGAAGACATTATCGTGTTCTGCAGTAACACAAATATTTCGTGATTATATGGGTTACATGATGCTGCCTAGAAAATTTGGCCCATAAAGCTACAGGCGAAGCCTCCGACAACAGCCTTTCGTGATAAACACATTTTGCTATAACAGATATTCCGATGTTCTAAGTGTGATTTGGCAGCTCATATGTTAGTTTATGCCGAGCGATCGATATTGCCTATAGCACAGTATGTGTATAATTGAAGCACCTGTCAGTTCTACGTCAACTACAGTAGCGGCTTTTTTTTTTTTTTTTTCAAAGATGAACGGAGAAAATTCAATTTCTCGGGAATTAGTTCGATAAAAGTGCTCGGAAGTCATCGCAAAATCTCCCCAGTCATAAACAGCGCACACATCATAGTGTTCAGACAAGTAGATTTTTTTAAACGATTTGTTTTTCCGTTAGGTGAAACACCCCGTATGCTGCGGGTTGATTATTTACATGACTGCTAATGATTTGCAGCTATCAAAGGAAACCATAACGAGAAATCTGAGAGATACAGGGTGGGTGCACCGGAGTTAACTGAGGGCGGCTTTCCCTTCACGTAATGCATGTAGCTTTAAGTCCCGTATGCATGCAAGACTCAATGTCCCAGTCTCCAATGTCAAATACACAGAGTTATACAGCAGCAGGATACCTAACGCCACGCACACGAGCAATAGGTGTAGCAGTGACACACATTTGTTTTGTGTCTTAGTTTGCTGTCTGTTAGGAAAGCATTCTCTATTCAGACTATGGCGGCGGTTTAGCCGAAAGAGAATCCGAAGTCGAAATTCCCATTTTCCCACAGTGATGCCTATAATAATGTGAAACAGAAGCCATAGTGAACACATTTAATAGAAGCTTTAGTCAAACGTTTTCCTGTAGGTCATGCTGTGCTAGCGACAGAGAAAGTGCGACGAGAGTTAAAACAGAGAATGTGCGCCGCAATATTTCACTCAACCAAACAACAAGAATGAAAAACGACACAAAGCTTGCAGGTCGTACGTACTTACATTGCAGGTCGCAATTGTACAAAGAAAGACAATGGAGGTACCGAATAAAAGTGGCTTAACTACGATGCGTCATTCACGTGACTGTGGAGATGGCGTCTAAGGCTGCCCTTGTTGCAACATGTTGTTGAACAGTAACCACACTTGTAAGGGCGTTCACCTGTGTGTTGCATCATGTGTTCCACTAGATAATTATACCTCGAGAACGACCGAGAACAAATCACACAACGAGTGTCTCCACGGTGAACAGCCTTGTGCCGGTACAGTGCCGTCGTGCAGTTGAATGCCTTCCCGCAGATACTGCACGCATGAGGTTTGATGTTGCCGTGTGTATTCATGTGGTTTAACATTTCCTCTCTTCGCGTGAACGACCTTGAGCAGAGCTGACACTTGTGAGGTTTCTCTCCTGTGTGACGACGTAAGTGAATAGCGAGGTTGTACTTCTCTAAAAAGCCTCTCTTGCAGACGTCACATGTAAACGGCTTGGCTCCTGTGTGCGTCTTTTCGTGTCTACGCAGATTGGACATCCGCCTCGAAGCATAAGGACAGAAGGAACAGTTAAATTCCCCATTCAGTCTTGATATTGGGTGCATCGTTCCTGGACCAGAATTACAAAATAACTACACGTTACCAGTCACACATACGTAGTTCACGTTAGACACATAAGACCCTTACTAGAAATACATAGAGAAATACAAGGTGTCCCAGCTAAATGCGAACATATATTTTTAAAAACTATATAAATAATTTTTTCCGATATGAAATCAATTGCAATATAGCATACGCTGAAGGGCACTCCCTAGGGGGGCATTAGCAGACTCCCAAGGCAATGCCTTCATTAACTTTCAATAATTCACTTTTTAATTATAAAAGCTACGAAGTTGTTCCAATGAGAACATCTGATCTCTTCGGTCACCTGATACCGGAGCGGTTTTCAGAGCAAAAATCCCTCCGATAGATCGTCCGCAAAAATTCGTGAAGCAACACCAGTGTTTTCTTTATTCTGTTCATTGCGCATCTTCGGAGACGCGTCTTTCCTTCCCCCCAATGTGAGAAGGTGAAGGAGCACAGTGCCGCCTCATGCGTCGAATGAGCTTATGAGCTTAAACTTGCGGAAACAAAACAAAAACAAATGGACCGGGTGACTCTATCGGAACTGCCCTTATCTTGGGTTGCATTTTCTCTTTTCTTTTAATCTTTTTCCACGACGCAAGAGGCGACAGTGTGCCCTTTCATCCTCTCATATTGGGGGTGAAGGAAACATGCGTCTCTAGAGGCGCGCAATGAACAAAATAAAGGAAAAAATAGTTTCCTTCCACGAATTTTTTGCGGACGATCAATCGAACGCTTTTTTTTTTCTGGTAACGGACTCGGGTAACAGGTGACCGAAGAGATCAGATGTTCTCATTGGAACAACTCCGTACCATTTATAATTATAAAGTTAATTATTGAAAGTTAATTACGACATTGCCTTAGGAGAGTGCTAATGCCTTTCGCCGTGTTGTATCTGGGCACCCTGAAACGTATCTGCAACCGAGGGACTGGACGAATAATACTTCACGGCTTTACGTCGCGAGACATCCCATCAGAGGGCCCCCTTTTAAGGGTGCTTTAACGTGCGCCGGAATCTCGACAGACGGCACGTCACATTTAAGGTCCCTCGCGGAGGTATGGCGTGCCTGACCAACTTGTACCTTTCCACCAAGTTGCCACCGTTCTCGGCCGGGTTTGAACCCGCGATCTTGGGATCAGCAGGCGGACACGCTACCGATTGAACCACCGAGGGCGGCCGATGGACTAGACCAGCGATTGCAGAGTATAATAATGAACTGAGTGAATAATTGCAATTTCGAGAGATAATGTACAGCAAATAAACACGTGCAGCGTATCCCCAATGCCTGTAGAAACTTGTTGCTTTCTTGTGCCTTAAATAAAATATTTTCAATTAATCCAAAGCTCTCTTAATTCGTTCGATTAATTGTGAGTTCTTATTGAGCCGCGATTGATGACCCATATATAGGAATCGCTTAAGATGACATTAGGAACAAACATATGAATCAATCGTCTGGAACCTATCTAAATGTACAAAATCGAGTGCTTTAACCTGCGGCAATCATTTGTTTGTTTCGAGTTCAAACACAGAGTATACAAACTATACGAGAGGCAAAAACACGCGGACAGGAAGCTAAAATAAATTACTCTATAAAGGTGAAATGTGACATCTACTGGCAAAGCCGTAATTATTCCACTCAAATGTCAATGCTATCAAGATATCACGGTCACTTGATATCATTATAGGGGTGTTTTCTGTCAGGGGTAAAGACAGCGAAAAAGGCCACTTGATTCTTATGCTTTAAAATTCTAGTTCCGTCATTCCCAGGATTCTCGAAAACTTGATAAGTCCGGGGACTACATGTAAAATGAAATGAAATGCAATGAAGTACAACACATTCATTTGCAGCCTCTGGACGAATATATCCGTAAATTCGATGGTACGATATACCCTTGCATAACGAGAAGAAAATGAAAGCATTAGGTGACCGAATATGGAACAAACAAGCACAAATGCCTTGAATGTAAACACTGAGAAGATAGCAGCCGACATCCTCCTGGAGATGATACAATATACAACCCCCAGCGCCGGCACAATGAAGTCACACCATTAGTCAATGCGGATCATAATGAGCAGCGACAAGAAATGACGCCTGCTGCGCTGATGGGCATATTCGCGACTCGAAGTAGTACTTCATTCGTGACAGGACATTCACCAAGCAGTTGTTTCACTTTGTTGACGGGCATTCTCTGAAACACAAAGCACAACAATGAGCACGACGCATTAGGTGGGATTACAGTGCCTAGCGGCGGTAGACAACCTAAAATTCTGTGAGTCAGCGAATTGTTGTGGAACATGCACAAATGATGCCCAGAGCATAAACTAGAACACATATTTCATAACACTCCGCATAAAAGCATATTTTTTTACACTTTGATGTATATATACAACGATTGACCTTCTTTAATAATTGAGAAGCGGTTCTGGAGCAGGTGCTGGACAGGACAGGCACCTACAGCTCCATTTCCTTTTGTGGTGGCCATGAACACTGGTTCGTTTCAACATGCATGGGGCGATCTGTCATAGATCTGCCTATAGCCTCGTAAAAGATCCAGTCAGGGGTGGATCCAGGATTTATCTGAGGGGGTCCAGCCATGAACAGCACGCTAGGTACGCGACCCATGATCAATTAAACACTATGTGAAAACAGAAATTGAGGAGGGAGTAAGGACATCCGACCCCCCCTCTGCAGCCGCCTGTGGGTCCAGTTAGGGACATCCGAGAAAACGAAAAGGCAACCGACGTAACAGGGGTAGTGTGCGTACCATTTCATATTCAAATTCCCCAAAGCAACAAATGAAGCACATAATCCAAGCGAGAAATCATTGATCATCCCGTTGTAGTGGACAAACACAAACTAGCAACTGCTCTTCTACGTAAGCTAGCCATTGGTGGCTGGTTTCCAACCCACATTATATGTGAGCAGAATACAACACAATTTGATAATTCCATTATTCGTGGTTTTACGTCGCGGGACAACAATCATCGTAAGCTACGCAACAATAGTCGGTGAACGGATTAATTCTGTACAAATGAACGATCTTTCACGTACATCGAAATCTCAGCACACCGTATTCAACATCCCTCGCGGAAGACTGCATGCCTAACTAACTAGTACCGTGCCACCAAGTCGCTGAGTCATTTCCGAGCTTGAAACACAACGTTGGAATACAATTAATCGTGCACATATGTGAACTCGCACTCATGTGAACGAAAACAGCACTGAATCACACTAGGTAAGTATCGGAATACGCATGACAAAAAGATAACACAAATCCACGAAGACAACACACTAGCGTTCCGAAAACATTCCAGGGACAAAAGAATCAACTACACTAACGTTCGACACATGTAAGTTAGAGACGTCCAGTATATATCACCACAGCCTAGCTCAGTTCATCTGCAACAGTTCCCGGCTGTAACACACACAGTATTCCAACTCGGAAGAAGCCCGAAGGAAAATATAAAACATTGAAACGAAAACGAGGTCCCGCAAGGCACATCACGCGTTCCGCCATCTTGGCCAATGCTGTCGATGTCACTCGGATTCTCTCAGCCGGATTAGCGAGGCAGCGAAAACCAAAACTAACTGGTGTGCAGAGCTCGCCTTGATAACTCCTGGCTGTTTGGTGCAGTACCGCGGGAAAGGGTACGCCAACCAGCCGCCATATTGCGGTGCTCAAAAGAGCCATTGCAGCCCATTGGAATGCATGTAAGCTGTGACAGGTTTTGCTGTTTGTGAGCGCTTCCCTTGCTGCTTCGCTAAACTTTTGCCACGGATCGCTGCAGAAATCCCCCGTGATTGGATTCCTCACGCTTTTTGTGTGAAATCCCGTCACAAACATGTTATTTCCTGTCTATTTTGTACTCGTGTGAGGTCGTGTCGTTCCAATTTTGTACCTTGAACTTCGATTATGTGATTTGCTGGTTTTGTGTGGTGTTGTGTTACGTTTCCTCTGTCGTCTGTCATCGTGTGCAGCGTGTTGCTTCTCGTGTTTCTCCCATTTCCTTTCTGCTCGGGGGTGTGGAATGCCAAGGAATGTTTAGCACGTTTGTTTATGTAACCACCTTAATATGCTTGGGTACAAACATTATACTTTGCACAGGAAGTTTGGATATGACTAGTTATGACACGAAATGCCGTACGGCACTAAAGCACTTCCAAAGGACTAGAATGATATTATGTGATATAAAGGCTATATTACGGTAAAAACATATCGACTAGAAATATGTGCACTGGGGAAGTAAATGGCGGTAAAGACAGTTCAAAATGACTAGAGGTAGAGTGAATAAGTCATAAAAAGGCTAAGTAGCAAGGTCTTGTGGTGAAAGCTCCAACATCGAAGTATCACAAGTCCAGTTGCAACAGCAAGTTTGAAGCAGTCAACCAGGTAAGTGGGCAGAGTGCATTAATGGTTGTTGAATATGATCAACCTTGACAATTTCTTTCGCAGTGAGGCCTGGCTGTCACCTTCTCTGTATATTCCTTGGCAAGGTGGTACAGTCCAATACTGCTGTAGCACTGGGAAACTTCTTTGATCAGACGGATCACATTGTTTTCATTTGGGCTGCATTCAAACATTTATTGTCGCAAACTTAAGCAGGGAGAATAAAGAGTAGACATTCGAGGTTGAAAAATTATTTATTGTCTGTAAGTAAAGTAAACATGCTGGAACGCACCAAAGAGACATGTGGCTGGTGTGTTTGTATGTCGTACTAATACGAGTCCTGAGGCAACTCCCTTCCTACATCTCTACCGGTTCGCTGGATTTCTACCCATCTACTAATACGAGTTTGTACGTTAGGCAAAATTTTCATGCAATACTTTTTTTCTTTATATGCTTTTGCCCATCTTAGTATTGTCCTATCCAATATGGAGTGGCTTTTAGTGCATATGAATGCAGAATTCAGGAGTGTTTTCATATATTGGACTAGCTGGCAGCTTTAAGGTGCCCTTCGTGCAGTACTGATTCCAATCATCAGCCATCGCTTGAAACTCTTAACTAGGGAACATGATTCTAGAGGCTAGATTTTCATGCGAATACACACTTTCAACCAGAGTTCGAGGTAACTCGTTACTGTTACTGTTTCCTTTCTTGGAAACTATATAACTTAACTCGCTACTTTTGCACCGTGGTAACTTTCAGAGGAACTCCTTTTTCAGGTAACTTTGCCAAAGTAACTGAAGCTAAGTTCCAAGTTACTTTTAATTCACTTTTCACTCACGTCCACTTATTTCCTTGCTTTCTTTATGGTTCTTCCACGGCATTTTATGTCATAAAACGTGATGTCCACTCAATGACAGTATTCTGTTCAGGAAGTAAGAACTGCTGCTATTGAAATGAAGCTGAACCATCGTGTGCCCACAGGGAATAAGATGTAGAGCGTTCGAATTGTTGGACATAAACGAAAACTCAACGCAGGCACCTCAGGGTCGAACTCAACTGCACCTGTGTAGTGCTATTTTGTGTCCGAAGTAACTTGGGAGTAACTCGTTCCTTTGTTTAAGTAACTCTGTAACTGCGAGCTACGTTTCGGGCTGAATAACTTAGTTACATTTTTCACACGGTAACTTTGTAACGAATTCCTTTTGACGGGCAACTTCTCGATCTATGCTTTCAACTGTGCATGCTTAATGAACACTACATAAAGTAAGATACTTTTGCCCCTGTGAATTTGTTGCGTGTTTTAAATGCATGCAAGTGAATTCCTAGAGGTACATATTTTGAGCAAGATTAATGAATTTTTCATGCATGTGTGTTCAGCCAGCTTTTAGTGCATATCAATACGGCCTCTACATATGACGCATGCATTATTACTTTCTGGAGGTGTTCTGGGAAGTCGAACTTGTTGGGCACAGCTTCAGGCCTCAGTCGAACGGTTTGGCATGTTCTGTCGAAGCATTTGTTTTTAAAATGTTTGCTACAGACCAGTGATGTCGTCGACGGCGTCCAGTCAACCTGCATTGAACAATTTGTGCCATCAATTACGGAAGGGATGACAAGGGTAATCCAAGCACGCAATTGTCGATACCATGACCAACAAACTGAGCCGTAGATACCACACCTGACAAACGCACTTCAACGCCTGCTGCGTGCCGAGGCCATACCCGTGAACTGCAGGAAGTCTAGACTATCACAATGACTCTATCCAGATAACGTACGGCTTAAAGTTTAACGTTTAGATCTTGAGATACGATTCACAAGGTGCCGCGCACATGCTTCAACAGCAACGTTTTGTCACCCCGCTCGTGGACTAATAAATCACATTTATTTGTAAAACCAAGTCACCTACTTGTGAAATGTCGTCCCCGGTGCCTTGCCAGTACGGTCAGCACACCCCATAACCGCAGCAGGCGGGCATGACATCACAAAAATGCTACGCAAAGGCGCATGCAGATAATGCAGCTGAATCGCGGACGGCAATGTTTTGAGCTTCCCAAGATGGGGGGGGGGGACAGTACGGTTGCACCCTCAATCCGCTATCCAGCCTATTACTATAGAGATCAGTGGTTTGGTGTAATCTTGCTAAGGATTTGACTGCCACTGTACATGTCTGACTTTTTACTTATCCGACATACCCTGTTTATGAGCTGAAGTACTTGCCAAAGGAAACGGAATGGCACCTCCACAATTGACATGAAGGGAGACTGGACACAAATTCAGTATTTTTTATATCTCAATCAATCAATCACTCCAGTATTTAAAAAAGACAATTGATTTCCCCAATCCGATTTCATGGCAGTCACGTGGAAATAATCTATCAGGGCTAACTGCTAGGTACATATAACCTTGTTGAACCTTTAATCCGCTTCTGACACAGGGAATGTTTTCGTGTTTTGTCTGTATTTCTGCAATGTGTTGGTTTTCCTCTTGCGGCATCTTCATTTTCGGTTCCCCAGCTACAGCATCTGGGAACGCCTTTCTTTCAAGCAGTTATCTGTGGGGTTTGCAGATTTTGTTTGACAATGTTTTGTGCTGACAAAATACAGGTGCCGCAGAACAAGATGGAACTACGACGCAGCCCATTGGAGCATCCCAACTAGCGCGTCCCGTAGGCGATCGATGGATGTTCAGACTAGGCTGCCGATGCCCGGGCCCTTGTCGGCTGTCCCCGGGCAATGGTTGTGTGGGGTAGTTAAGCTTTAACGTTGCTCAAACCAGTGCAGGCAATTCCTCTCGTGTACACATGTGTGTGCGCAAAAAGTTGTTGACACTTTCTAGCGCATTTTGCTTAGCAAGTCTAAGGTAGTTAGCTTTAGCTTGTTGTACAGTCTTCATTTCACCCTGCCTTGCAAAGGAACAAACTTCGTTGCGACATGCATAGCATTTCTGGGAGTATATGAGGTATTGCTGGAACTTTTTAATCCACAGAGTCAGTCGACTCGCTGTTGTCTTGTGAATACCCGGGATAGCTAATGAGGACAGACGCGTCCGAAGAAACCTGTTGTAATGAGTATACACTCTAAAAAATAAGGGAGCCAGCGTGACTCCCCTTGGAGAAGTCAAACCTGCCACATATATAACCCCTTCTTGGAGTCACTACGACACCATCAAGGCTGGAAGGTCATTTGATGCCACCAAGAGGAGTCATTTGACTCCCACTGGCATCGATCTGTTTTGACTCCTACCGGGACCAAGTGACCCCACGGGGGAGTAACTTGATAGCCTCCGGACTGGGGGGGGGGGGGGGGGGGGGTCCTTCCACCCCCACACAAAGAATGCCCCAAAACGCGGCACCGTTGCAACAAATTCTGTTTTCGTGCAGTACTCGCTAAATGCACCAGTTCTTGACCAGGTACGTACAAGTATGAATTCCGTTTGGTCGCTTACATCAAGGTGTACTGGCAGTTAGAACATACAGTAGAAAGACATAATTTGTTGCAAACGGTATTCTACATTTTTGACAAGGTACTGAATGATTCCAGACTATAGGCTTAAGATGAGATATTTTTACTGCTTTGACAATTCGAACTCCTTTAAGACAATGTACCAGCAATAGGCTGCATTGACTAGGTTACGCATCCATTGCTCTTTAAATTGAAATACCTGAACCACCCGCTCAACTTTGACGTTGTTCACAGCCGTGCACAAATCTGATGATCCACATCGATTAAGAACTAGCACTTGCGGAGCGGAGTGGCTATTGACTGTCCTATACTTCTTAAAGCCAGTTTCATCCAGTTTGAGTGAACAACTGGATTATTAAATTTTTGACCAGGATGAATGTTTTTGTTATTGTTTTGTCATCATTTTGTCACAAAATGTCATCTACAAGGTGGTGCCTTGAAAAACCCACCAGTCTGATAGTTCCTGCACTGCAGATACGGAAATGGTACCTGTGGGTTTTCGAACTCACAGAAAACGAATTCTCATTACGAGAGAGAACAATTGCAACGTGATTCGATATAAAAAGCTGCCTAAAAAATGCGCAAAATGGAATGAAGGTTTCTGGCAACAGCACGAACGTCTTGCTGATGATGCCGCCGCCAGAATTCAAGTAACACTTGCATACTTTCCGTTGATGCTGTCATTGTTACTGTATAAGAAGTTTGCTAGTAACACTTACGCGCTGTCTTCAAAATCTTCCTGTATGCTGTTTCATACATTCGAGTAACGTTTTGCTGCTATTCCAAATTAATTCCCAGTTCCCCCCCCCCCCCCCTGATAACAAGAATAGGTGATGTGTCCTCGCCACCTCAGAGGCGATTGTCACACAGCTGTAGCACGCAAAATACTGAATAGGGCAGGCTTTCCGAGGCAACCCCCTCTACGATGGAGCATTACATGGAGATTAATGAAGCACAGCAACTAGTTATGGCAACTAGTAGTACTTAATCGATGTACATTATGAGATTTGTGCAAAGCTTCAATACTGTATAAGCTCCCAACAGTTATTCCACCGTTAATGTAACAGTTAATTAGTTAAGCTCCAGGACTGTACACAACGTTAACGGTAAAGAAGGTAGCGACCAGCAATGCCGATGCAGGATGCCGGACCATGAACCCTTCGGTCAAAACAGAGAATGATGCAGAAATTTGCAGGTAACCTGCTCTGCGATGGATGATGGTAGGATACACATGGGCCTCTCCCGGCTTCTGCAAGTAAAGTATTTTAAGAGTGAAATTATGAAGAGTGCCACGAAAACAATACCACATTATCAGATAATAATATAATTTCATAAGTTCTATCTCTTCCGCGGAAAATGCATACGATAATTCAGGGTTTAAAATTGAGTTGGCATTTGCTGTTGGTATATGAATGAAATACGGTAAAATGATACGGTATGAAATACGGTATGGGTCAATCACATCACTGCAGTGTTGATGTTTCTCATCAACACTGCAGTGATGTGATTGACCCAAGCCATTTTAGAGAAAATTCTGCAGCAGCAAAAAAAAAAAAAAAAAAGAGAGAAAGAGAGAAACCCTTTTCAAGCAAAAAGAAAAAAACGGTGTTTTTGAGCAATATGCTACATCATCACGCGCACATTATATACTTAATTTGTACTTTCTAAAGAGAGACGTACATGTGGTCATCGAACCCGAAGCCCATCTCCTTGTAGCGATTGTCATGTACTGGACTCAGTTGAAGTAGGTTACCTGTAATGACAAAAATTAGCCCAGTGTTCGTAACAGCGGCAGAGCGGTGTCAAAATTCGAAAATTCCAGGTGAAGTACAGTAAACAATAGAATATAGATAACTCCCAATAATTTCTCATCAGTCATTTTCTGCCGATATGCTGCAGCCACAATGCCAAATATAAACGAAACAGTCAAAGAAAATGCCAAAGCTAGCTTACTGGTGAAAAAGTACTATGTGTGCCTTACACACTATGACATCTTTTTTAGTTATTTTCGCATTCAATTTGTGCAGTGTGCTTTCACGTAGTGCTAGAATCACATAGGCCGAACATGACCAATTTTTATTTCAAGCTTCTCGTACCACAACACCAACTAATTGATCGCCTATTACGAGCGTTCTCGCAAATCTTTTGCGTTATCGCGCTAGAGACGCCATGTGACATCTGCGATAAGTTGTGGAAACACAGCACGCAAACAGCAATGACATCAAAAATGAAAGAAAGGGTGATGGTGATCTTATATCTATCAGTTTACTATTGCCTGGCCCAAACAGGTAGGAGACAAGCTCCTACGCAGTTTTTCCCTTTAAACAACAAGTGTCAGGAAAGGGTTTCCTACCGGCAGGATACCGGACTACCGTCTGCAAAACAGAAGCGAAACTGTACAAATAGGACACGCGACTTCTGTCCCGCGATGACTTACGCTACCTGAAGTAACGCTACCTGGTGATAGGTACGCGCTAAACAAGCAGGGGGCCTCAGCTGGAGGCTTCCCTTCGCTTTTAACAGCGCAAGTGGATGTTTGGGCAGGTCTTGCGCGGATTCCTGATATTGTGACACAATGTAGTAGGATGTAGTAGGATTGGCTGTATGGCGCAATTGGGGTAGCAATCATATCACTGGGCTGCAGCCCGCCGCAGTGACGTAGTCGCCGGATGATTGTGCTAATTTCGGAAATTACCTTCTGGAAACCTCTGCCACCATTCAGGAAGGCTTTGAAAAATGTTTAGTTGTGGGAAACTTTGAACTTTCAATTGAACTTTGAGAATTGCCAAGCCAATCTCACTGTTTTTATTTGTACAACAGTATCGCAACAGAAATAGCCCCCCCCCCCAAAAAAAAAAAAGTAAAACTTCGGCTTTATCCCCGCCTGTTCAATTGTCGCAAAGAAAAGCGCATGGAAGATGCGGGGAGAGGAGTAAGTGACCCCCTCTTCTTTACCTTTCTTTCTCCCGCATGGACCTTGATGCTGGGGACAACTGTCTTATCACAAAGAATCCAAACCAAGTCTTATCACAAAAAACGCACAACAAATGAAGGTGGGGCACTTCCTCCTGGAGACCAACATTACACGCACGCTTCTTCGCAAAAATCAAGCAGGCGTAGCTGAAGCGTAATTTTTAGTTGTTTTTGACGATTTTGAGTTGCGATACTGTGCATAGTTTTTGTTGTGTCTGTTGGGCCCTTATCCGTGGAGGACTTCGTATTTCTGTAAAAAAGAAAGTGAGGCTCGTGTGGCAATTTTCGAAGTTCACTTGACTAAAAATAAATTTCCTGCAATTAAAAATTGACCAAAGCCTTCCTGTATGGTGGCAAAAGTTTCCAGTACTGGTAATTACCGAAAGTCCCGCAACACCCTGTAATGCGCTGAATATTAAAACATAAATGTGTGCTGTCGCACAAACAAGCTTGTTACATCCCAAAGGGCATGTTAACTGCAGTGAGCCCAGTTAGGCGCTCCAACTCTAGCCACACATTAGCTACTTATGAATAATTCAAACATCTATCTAATTGGCTAACTCCGATATCGTACAGCTCCAGTTGTAGGGTCCAGTGCCAGTAACCTAGGGGCAGTGATAGAATCTATCTAGAGTAAATAATTTTAAGTGTATCTTTATCTGCAAATAAAGACGTATCTGTATCCAGTAAAAACCATCTATATTAACTTAATGTATGCATGTTTGCGCATAATCTTTGTGTGCACCTTCATGTTCATTATGACACAGATTGCGCAATGGCTCAGATAGGTGTATAAATATTCCACATATCTTGGAGACCCACCCACCCCTACTCAACAAAATAGACTCTACAGCACAAAGAACACTGCTTACCAACTTCTTGATGACTCCATCTGCCTTGTCTCTTAGCAGTGGTGACAGGAGGCGGAATATAGCACTGACCAGGGCATCTAATGCGAAGGGCAAATTACAATGGCCACTAAATATTCTGAAGTTACACACCTGTAATTTACACAATAAACTGAGATTGTGCAGTGTCATAACTTCAACACAGAACCACTGCATTCTGACCAGCAAACAACTTCATAAATAACCACAGCAGAAGGTGTACCACTGGGGAGAAGCAGGCATTCACATGGTTCTGGTGTGCCGAAGAGTTATCTTAACAGCTTGAGTAGAAGGGTGATGAGGTGAGGACTACATATGCATCAAAGTTCTTCAAAGCGGGTGCCAAGGTGAACAACAACGAAACCATGGCTCCAGCTCCCTCCTCCCATGTATGGGTGTTCGCACACGCTAGCTGCGCTTCCATTCCAAAGGCAAGGAGCTGGAAAAACACAGAGATGTTTAATGCATGAAGATATAATACACCAGCTCAGCTGATGCGGTGTTCTGAAATACAGCTCAAATGAAGCTGTATACTGAACAGACATGCATGCTTCCCACACAAAAAAGAAACTTTCCATAAGAACAAAACGTGCACAAAATCATAACATAGCTGTATCCACTACCATGAGGGTGTGACGCCACATTATGCAAAGGCCAAATACAATTATAAAAAAACATAACACAGTGAAAAAAAAAAAAAAACGACAGGAATTCCTGTCGTACAACATAAATTCCTGTCGTACGACACGCGCTTCTGTCATGAACTCTTGTTGTACAAGAGTAGCTCTCTTGTCGCAACAGAAATTCCTGACGTTTTCCACGCTGTTCTGTAGCAGCAACAGGCGGTTCTATCGTCGACTCTTGTTGTACAAGCACTCTGTTGTAGCACAGCAATGCCTACTGCGTGACGTACAACACGCGTGGGTGTTGTGGCGTTCATGTTGTAATATGAACTCCGGCGCAGCATAAATTCATTTAGTACAACACGCAGTCCTGTTGTGATCAAGAGGGGATCTTAATTGTTGCACAACGTGAGGGCAACGAAACATGAATTTGACTCTCGTACAACGCGCGGAAATTCTTTTGTGATCAACGGGGATGCATAGTGTTCTGTCGCAGTGTTCTACTTGATCTAGAGCGCAACTATGAAATGAAAAAAAAAAAAATCACTGATCTAGGATTCAAACGTTCACTTTAGCCCCAAACCTTCCCTGCACAAAGAGTGGTGCGTTGTACCACCAGGCCAACAGCACGACACCTAGCAGGGAGCGGACGAAGTGGGAGTGAAGAAGAGTTGCTAAAAGTGTAATTTCGGTCAAGTCTTTGCACTGTGGTTGCTTTAGCCGCATCCCGGAATGCCCGTGGTCATACGCTGCATTAAATTCTGCTCGTATATAACGTGGCATTCAGTACGACGGGCGTTAACAGCAAGGAACGTCCGCTGGCCAGAGTCGCACCCTATTCAAGCCGCGCTGCAGAGCGCTAGAGATATTTCCTTCGGAAAATTGTACTTCTTTGTCTCTCATCTCGAAGGAAGAATGACCGATGCATTTACCTTATATACTAAAGTAGTACCTCAAATAGATGACAAATCAGCAGAGTTTTGTTTCCCTTGTGTTAAAAGTACGGAACAAATCGTGACACGGACTACGCCTCTTTTCACATGCCACATATGCCGCCGATTATGCGCCATGCATTTTGTTCCGCTTTTGCCGTTTTCGGAGGTATCATCCATGTAAACTGTTGAATTTGGAATAGCGGCAGCCGTCTACGACTGTCAACCCACCGTGGTTGAAACGGCATGCCAACAAACACCCATGCAGCACGGCAAAACGTTTTGTTGAACAAACACACACGTTTAGTGTCACTGCATCTGTTGTGCGATAATGACAACAGTTGTGACGACCAGGAATCTTACCAGGGAACAGACGTTTACATAGCTTGTGCGTCATCAACACAATCTTTACCCACACTATTGCCTTGTGGTTGCGACATTTTTAAGGTCAACAGTAGACAGCCAGTACATTCCATTATTGTAATTTACAGACATTTTTAAAGATACAGGTACCTGACACACACACACACACATACATTGGATGGTGATGGGGTGGGCTATTCACCGCCGCTGAGGACACTCACAGGAAGTGACAGGATGATGTACAGCCTTGGTTTCTTTGGATTTCATGCATATAGTATACATGCATATACATACATCCATGCATACAGAATAAGGAGGACAGACTTACACAATGAAAGTACCTCTTGAAGACGATTTGGAGACTCTCCATTGTTGTTCTTGAATTAAGTTAAACTGGTAGGAATGCATCTAAACGGCAGGTTTAACAATACAGCACGATGATGTTACAAGAAGGTTTCTATAATATGAGACTTGTTGTAGTTACTAAACAGAGCTGTGTTGTTGCAACAAGTAACTTCATTTAAGGAGAGAAAAATCGGGATCATATGATAAAATTTTGTCACGTCGACAGGAAGAGCCTAACTTGATCATACGCCGCATATATGGCTAACACAGCAAATTGTAACAACTGTAAAAGAAACGGGAAGAGAAACATTGCTGTGAAGAACAAACATTCTCAGAAGAACAGAATGAAAGGCAGCACACAGACACACCTAGATAGCTGAACAATGCGGACTTATGCATCACAGAAGACAAACTTGAAACACAAGCAATTGTATTGGCATGAAATACAAAACGGTAACCCAGTAGTGTTGAAACAATACAACTTTGCACACCTCAAAAACAAACATGGCAGCCTGCAACAACAGAATGCCCGATGTGAGTGTACATAAACTTGCATTTCAACAGGAAAGGAATTAGGTTCTGTTTATGTTAGTCGACAGAAGGAAAAGCTGACACAGATAAATCTGTGATGCGAAGCGCATTGTATGCAAACATAGCAGCACCATGACGAACGCATTAAAACAAGTCAGTCAATTCCGTAGGTGTTAGGAATGTTACAAACATGAGATGTGCCTGGGCCCTCAAGAAAGACACATTGAGCGAGCACATCATCTTTTGAATAAAGATTAATGTTTCTGCAAGGAGGCGGACGATAACATTTGTGCACATATGTCACATGTGGCAATGCAGAACTCGATGTAATCAGCTCCTCACAGATTATAACTATCTGCCGAGTGCCCAGCAACGCTGAGTAAATGGCAGAAACCAAACAATACGTACCATCTCTCATCTTCCCACACGAAGAACAGGTTTTTGTCGCACGAGCGTATGAGGTTGTGTGAATCTTTACGTTGTTGATTGTGAGCCGGGAATACTGTGTCATGTTTGGGAGGATCCCATATTTCACAATGAACAGCTGCTGGACAGAATCAGTTACTTCCATAGACAACAACGGTGCACCAAGTACACGGTCTCTTTCCACAGCGTGCTGTGCATTGGTAATGCAGTTTTTTTCTCGACTGCAGGGATGGCGACAGTTCAACAAACTTCGCTGCTGTTCTAAGATAAGATCTCATTATGCGGCGCTCAGTAATCTGTACAAGGACACCTTGTGCAGCTTTCACAAACCTTACAAGTTCACCATTGCCATTTTCGAATGGGAACGTCGACGTACCCACAATGGGCCTATCATTTCTACGCTCTTTGCGAGATGTAGCAGTTGGTGCACGTTGAATGTTGCTGCAGTGGGTCCATATAATCTGTAGGTTCTGGTAACAAAGGATGACAGGAGCTTTTCTGCCTCCTCCACGTCTGCATCACTTACAGTAGCTTACAGAAGAGCAAACACTGCCTGGCACAGCATGGCAAAGTGACTCAGGTACGCCGGGGCCAGCACACCTGTCAGGCATGGCAGCGAGTAGAACATTAGCCAATAAAGCCACTCGGTTGCCTTCCAATGGGCTTGATCACTGAGCCGTCGTGGAAGCCGGCAAAATGAAATTGGGGGTTTCATTTTCATGATGTTGATGTCTAGCTCACGTATGCTTCCCCCAACGTAGTACGGCTGTAAAGCAGCAGATAGCCATCTGTCCGTTAGCTGCCGTGTTACTCCTTCGAGCACGCAGTGCATCAGATCAGGCGGTATGCACCACACAAGATTAAACCCTGGCAGCTGGATCAGTGGTGATGGACCTTTCACACCATGAGAGGGCTAACCTTGCCGAAATGCTTCCTGCATGTCGTCTTGCAAGCTTCTGTTGGTATGTGTTGGAGCAGGGTTTTCGGATGGAATATAATGCAGAACATCTGAATGAGAGGTGCACATGTTTATTACAAAATAACCAAAAAACTTCAAACTACATGCTATCCATGACTTGAAAACCCGAGACGAGGTAGAGGATGATAACAGACAAACACAAACACGGTATCATCTGCATGCTGTGTTACGACCCCTTTCCCAAATGGAAAATACATATTAAGACACTGAAAAATGCATCGATCACTTCGTGGGAAATTGGACGTGTGACGGTGACAAATGTCAACTAGATGCTAC
This sequence comes from Ornithodoros turicata, assembly GCF_037126465.1. Taxonomy (NCBI): domain Eukaryota; kingdom Metazoa; phylum Arthropoda; class Arachnida; order Ixodida; family Argasidae; genus Ornithodoros; species Ornithodoros turicata. The sequence goes on from NC_088201.1 coordinate 144,012,967, forward strand.
AGTGTTGTTGTGTAAGATGCTTTAGATATTACGCAGTTTCCGTCAGCTGCCACAACCCGGGAAACCCACTGAAGGGAGCTTAGCCAACAATGCCACCATATCCAGGGGGTCTGCATGCTGATGTGTAATCATTAGAGCTCTATGTTAAACGTTTTCTTTAAAAATACGTTGTGTAACACGTTTAACAGATTAAACCTTTGCTTAAAACACGTTTAAATGTGTTCTGTTAGATATACGTTCAACAGCACCGTATACGTATTTAAACGTTTTCCTATGATACGTTTAAACGTTTTCGTTCGCATAAACGTACAGAGGCACGTATACATATATAGACGTTTTCTTTCCTCCTCTAAACACTACAGCTTACTTTCCTTGAAAAACAGTGCAGGGTATCGTTAAAGTGGCATGTTACTTTGTCACGCTCATTTGTGACCGTCTCATTGTTAATAAAGAACAGTCACAGCGCAGGGCACATTTTATTCCGTTTCTTGGTGGTTAATAGCGTTGCCATGACCCCGTTCGGAGCGTACACCGAACTCCGCTCCGCGTGTACTCATGCCATTGGGATCGCTGACACTCCAAGAACGGAGCTTTATCTCATCGACATCGTCCGGCAGAATTACAATTCTGGGTGTTATCATTTTCTCCATCCCAATTTCTTCATAACGGGAGGTGTACGGCTCTTTGTGGGAATTCGCAAAACGTTGAAACGTTTCGCATTAACAAAACGCTTAAACGTTTTGCATTAAACGACGCGTTTAAACGTTTCATAAGGAAACGTTTTCCAGACTATACATGAATCTAAACGGCGTATAAAACGTTAAAACGGAAACGTTTTAAACGAAAGTCGGAAAAACGTGTTAGGTCCCCGAGCCCTAGTAATCATACATTTAGATGCGGTATTTGAATGCAGTATGGTGTATGGCAGTATTCTTGCCAATGAGTCTCCTTTTCCACAGCTGCTTCATGACAGGCTTCTTGCTCAGTAATGTCATCAGAGATGAACATATTTCATGGTTGTTTCACACAAAAAAGTGTTGCAAAAAAGGTGAACCTACCGTCTACAACAGTTCCCTCTTCCAAACACCAAGGACATTCAAAACAACCATTGAATTGCTTCATGTTTAATAAAGCCGCTCTTGCCGGTGAATCAACACAGCAACATACAGCATACCCATGCGAAGAAATTGTTCGTCCTGCATACTGCCATCGTATGGCACCAATCTTGTTAAATTCCTCAACAAATGTCTTCACGAACAGGTGTGCAGGGGCGTGATGCCTTGCAAACCACAGGGCCCCAACAATGACTTCTTGGAAGCGTGTATCAAAGGGTAGTTCATTGAGAAGCATCTGAATGGGCCACAAGCTGGATTTTCCGGACAGGAAGACTGGTGATCCATCGCTGTTCAGGGTAACGGTAAAGTCACACCAGTTCATGTGCAGTCGATGCCTGATACTTTTGTAGATGCGTCCGTCCGTGATGTCACTGTATATGCCATACGTTGTTGAGCGAAGTTTTGTCAGTGCATCGTACAGACACTGAGTATGACTTCATACAGCTGTCGTCTCAGGTTGAAGATGAGGAAGGAGTTCCCTTTGGTGATGAGAGGCTGCATTCTATATGACATCGGCACTGGTGACAGGTGAACGTTTGGGGCATACAGATCGTGGTTTTTCAGCCAAGGTAGCCCATACAACAAGGGCAGAAGAAATGCATGTTCACGGATTTTAGCCGGTCCCGCCACAGTTTCCGAAATAGGTACTTTGTGTCCGGAACGACGTCTGCGCCACATAATGTATTCAAGAGCTTCAGCATGCCTTCCACTTGAGACCAAGACAGTCCAGCATGCACAACGTATGTTAGAATGAGTAGAAGAGCCTGAGCTTTTGTGATAGTCTGGTTTGGCAACGTCTCGCTGGAGCACATCTCAAAGTAGCGTTTAATGTCACTGTCATCTAACTCGGAGCTGTCATTCTCTTCACCCGAGAGAAGGTTATCACCATCTTCATGAAACGACTGACCCCACTGCTCCGTCGACGTCGTTTGATGCCTCTGCCTGGCCCTCACCATCGTTGTACGAGCTACTACCGCTAACGACAAGCACCAGCCCGCTTCGTGGTTCTTGTGTGTGCAGGGTCTGTTTGGGAACTCGGCATCGCTGTCCAGGCTCCAGATATTGGCGGTAACGCTTCGCTGGTCGCGCGCTCATTGCCCGAAGCCAAGGAAAACAAAAGAAACCTGTAGTTCCCGCGCTGCCATCTCAATCTTGACGCCTCAAGGCATAGAAAGCACAATGTGTAACCACGCCTATGTGTAAACAAACACGGAAAAGAGAACAACGGAACAAGCGCTGACACAACAGAAACAGTATGGTTACCAAGTATGCGAAAAATGAAAGAATTCTTTTTGGGGCTTTAACTGTGCGGTACGGGATTTATTACAATGCATACGGCGATCTCTAAACTGCTCGCTACTCTTGATTGTTAATTATAGTTATTTTTTGCACCGCGAGGAAGTTATGCAACTCAAATATCGCGCCATCTACGTTGAACGCTGCAGCCCGTGCAGACAAGCCTTGCCAACGCCATTATTCCGCCGGTGCCCACCCACGTTGTTGATTCGTTCGCATACGGTGCCTGAAAGGTGTTTCTATTGATGCAATACGAAAACGAACGGGAAAAGTACGTTGTTGACCATCACGCGATTATGAACTTCGACCCCGCGGATATCGATGACTTTGACAAGACTGCACTGTATGATGCCTTTTGGGAAGGAGACAAAACAACACGCCCCGGTTTCTACAAGGCCCACATCTTGCACATGACAGGAAAAAAACACCAAGAACCTTTCCTGCGTACTCGCTTACACAAAAGCTTTGTAATGCCAATTGCAGAAACAAAAGAGGAGATGACCAAATGGCAGGAAAGCAGATGCAAAGCACCGCGAAAAACGCGTGCTGAAACTGATGTGAGTGTGAGCCAGAAGGCATATATAGGATTCGTCATTTTTGTGCCCAGCTGTTTCCATGTTTTATGTTCGTTTGAATGATTCCGGCAAAGCTGAACAAACTGGCTAGGGCGCAAGCACAAAAGTCAGCGGAAGCAGACATGCTTTGCTCTGTCGGTCATGGAGAGGTCTCGCTCACCAGGCCGAGAGTCGAGAGACAAGGTAGTGCAGGAGCTAGAAGAGGAAGTTAAACGGTTGCGGTCCGAAGTGACAACACTACTAGAGCTGAACAAGATGATGCAAAAGGCTCTTCTCTCGAAGATATTTGATGCTGGTAAGCAAAACCGTATTTTCGCATCGAAGGTTAACTGGCTCAAAGTGAGAGTATGCAGCAAATGTAAAACCTTTCATTTGTATTCATTCAGTGGAAGTGCTTGGCACCCCAGAAGCATTCAGTAACTCTAAAGAAGACCATTCAAGCCCTGCAATATTTTCACCGGCACAGCAACAGACAACAGCAACAGTGTTGGTGCAACATGGTACAGTGATCTCTTCAGTCGAGTGCTATGACGGTTTTATGTATGACAATATATTTTTGCGACTAACAAAATACATGCTTGTTCTGATAACGTTTGCATAGCTGCAAGTACTGCTGTTGACCTGAACAACGTACCCTCAGTAGTGACTGGTGAGATACTACATTTGATTATCTGTTCACCTTTGGCTAGGCAGCTTAGTAGAAGCAATAACACTCCTTTTGTGTGGGCGGTGTCACATACTACACGCTAATGCAAGGGGGCTTTGGGTAACTCGACATTGAAGGACTTTCTTCACAATTGACAGTGCTGGAAGCCACCCTTGAGAACCCTGCCGTGCCCAGGAGAGCCGGCCGTGCCTTCATACATGGAGTCCACACCATCTGTGATAGCATATGAGATTATAGATTTTTTTTTTGTGGGTACGATCGATCGCGGAAGCAAGTTCAGTGTGAAATCAACAACAACCTAGAAAGGTTTCCTTTTGCACATGGTTTTATATTGCTGCAGTTCATTTGGCCCCTGGCTGCTGAAGGGATATGTACAACACTGAATAAGTTTCTTAATATCTAACAGTGCTGGAGACCACGCAGGAGAGCCGCACAATATCAGCAATGCAACCGGATCTTTCTTCGCATTCGCAGGGCAACGACATGTCGTCTGAGATGACAGGTAGGGTAATGCAGTTTTTTTTTTGTTCCCAATAGAGATTGAAAAATAACTGATATTTTGAAGGTAAAATATGTGACAGCAGACGTAGGCTCTTAATGAAGACTGCATCTGGATACCATGAATTGCTCAAAGGGTGGCTGATTAAGCCATAATAAATGGAAAACTGTTGTCCCTTTATTGTTCTGTCTGCTAAGCCCAGAGTCTGCATGTTCATCACAACGAAAACTGTAATTCTTAAAAATTTGCAATATTTTTATGTGTATGATGATTGTGTGTTGTTTCAGCACTTCACCCTAAAAAGTTTGTTGCGATACACTTAGCTGATAACAAAAACATAATCTCAAAATCTGCTACAATTGAAGGAGTATAATTAGAATGAATGCCGACAGGCAGAGAAAGGCTTGGTTATTAATGCCGTAGCATTGCCTTTTACTGTAGCAGTAGACATGTTCGAATATTCAATGTCATTATTATTTATTATTAACTGGATCTTCGAAGTTATCTACTATATCTTTGAGGCAATTTATGTACGGGTTTGTAGGAGATACGCTTGCATCATTATTCGCCACTGACGAACTTCGTTAACAATTGACAGTGCTAAATGCAACCCAGGACACGTCCATGACGCCTGCAATGCAACCGGATTTACATCCATCGGTTAACGGCGTGCCATCGGTGTCGACTGGTGAGACATTAGATTTGTTACCTCTTTTAGCTGGATATGTTTGTGTTCGTAGTGAAACTGTACTTCAACATGTGCTAATCAACAGTATCCTAGTCACGCGTTACTTGGGTGATTCTCAACACACCTACCCTAGTCCACATGCTACTGAGTGCCTTCCATATAAAATTTAATCGATGGGCAGCAAGGCAGCCATGCATCCAAAGGTACATTTCAGCACGTCATACCCAGATACTTGTAGTAGTTTGCTGCACAGTTTGCGCACTGCCACGTTTTGGCGAAGCACAGTATTTGCAGAAATGCTTTGTTCTGTCCTTTCCAGCTTTGGCTGTCCCTCCCGAGCCATTTACCCCAACAGCAACTGAGGATGGGCAGGTGCGCACTTATCTTTGTTAGCATTGTAGCTACATAATGAGAACTGAATATTTGTGAACAGAAACCGACTAAAGGCCGAAAAAATTGCTCAGGGTCTCTGCCATGGTTGTGCTGAGATTGCTTTTCCTGAAGGTGCTGTCCGACGTGGTAGGCATGATAAACCTTGATTTCAAGTGCTACTTTGGTTCGATCTTAATAGCCTTTTAATGTTTGATTGTATCTGCTACAGTTATAGAACAGTTGCTGCATATGGGCATTAGGACGCTTATCTATTTGTTGATCATGTGCATTTCCTGCTATGCCTGTGTGTACATTGAAATTATAGAGATTTGTTACTCCTGGCAGTGGACGTGTGTTTCCTCCTGTACTCTTAATAGTACCAGCTTGCTTCGTTTCACAGGTGCATCTAGGCCAAGGAATATTCGTAAACGCCACGACATGGGTGCAGCTCATGCAACAATCGGGTGACGCGGCATTTTGCAAGCGTCTCGCAGTTGCTTTATGGGGAAATGAGACGCTTGCAAAGCGCAGCGTCACGGGAAAGCAGTCCAACAAAGACATCTCGAAGGGGAAGACTGCAGTCTTCAGTCAGCTGTCACCTGTAATGGTGTCTTCCTTGTCATGTGAGCACGAACAGCTCTTTTTGCATTGCTATTTTGTTATGCTGATGTGTCCTTTGTACTGTTCCAGGGTTTGGTAAGTTGTTAGTGCCTGCAAAATTACTTAAAAGCCATAAAACCCCGTGCTTGACTGGACGTCAAGAAGGACGACGCTACACGCAGCACGATGTTTTTTCCTTTTTTTTCGCTTTTGAGTATGTTTTCCCGAACGGCCCAGGTTTGAACTCCTTTTGAATGTTCCCAAAATTTGTCAGGCCCATTCACGACACTCTGGCCATCTTTCAGGTGCATTTTGGCATTACATAAAGCATAAAGGATGCAGTGACGAGGAGCCACCACGACGGCACAAACAACTAGGTAGATACCTAGAGCAGAAATGTGCGAACCTGCGGCGTTGACACGGTAAGTCTCGAGAACATCATATTGCTTATTGAGTCGGGCAGTAGAGACAGACAACAGACTGTGTCCCTGCGAGTCTGTCTGTTTCTACTGCAAAAACTGAGGCTTTTTCCATATGGAGTTTTTCCACCAGCTCGGCTGCATTTACGCCATTTTATAAGATAGGAGAAAATCTGTGCTTTTTCTTCAATGCCACATTGTTACAGGAAATGTAATGCAGGATGCTGCTGTTAATATGGAAAAATATTTTATAGGAAATACAGTTTTCATAGCTGGGTTTCAGGCAGTTGTGGTGCGTAATACATGGGGCATGCGCGTAAGCGTCACGACATGGGCGCACCTCATGCAACAATCGGGTTACGTGACATATTGCAAGTGTCTCTCAGTTGTTTTATGGGGAATGAGACACTTGGAAAGTGCAGCGTCATGAGGAAGCAGTCGAACAAAGACATCTTGAAGGGGGAAGACTGCAGTCTTCAGTCAGCTGTAACCTGTAAAGGTGTCTTCCTTGTCATGTGAGCACGAACAGCTCTTTTTGCATTGCTATTTTATTATGCTGATGTGTCCTTTGTACTGCTCCAAGGTTTGGTAAGTTGTTAGTGCTTGCAAAATTACTTAGAAGCGATAAAACCCCGTGCTCGTATGTTTCACGGAACAGCCCAAGTTTGAACCCATGTTGAATGTTTCCAAAATTTGTCAGGCGACACTCTGGCCATTTTTCAGCTGCATTTTGGCATTACCCAAAGCACAGAGGATGCAGTGACGAGGCGGCACCACGACAGCAGAAACAACTAGGTAGATACCTAGCGGAGAAGTATGCGGACCTGCGGCGTTGACACGGTAAGTCACGAGAACATCATACTGCGAATTCAGAACGCCTGAGATTGGCCAGTAGAGATGGACAACATACTGGGTCATGCGAGTCCGTCTGTTTGTCGGTTTCTACTGCCAAACAGGCTTTTTCCATATGGAGTTCTTCCATCAGCTCGGCTGCACTTACGCCATTTTATTAGTTACGAGAAAATCTGTGGTTTTTCTTCAATGCCGCATTGTTACTGGAAGCGTTGCTGCTCTTAAGCGGCAGCAATAGCATAGATTGAGAGGTTACCCATCAAAAAGAACTCGTTACAAGTTAAGTTACCGTGTGTAAAATGTAACGTAAGTAAGTTAATAACGTAATGTAAGTAAGTAAGTAATGTAAGTAAGTAATGTAAGTTAATAACGAAGTTCTTCAGCCTGAAATGTAACTCGCAGTTACTGAGTTACTTAAAAAAAGAACGAGTTACCTCCAAGTTACTTCGGACACAAAATAGCATTACGCAGGTACCCGGCACGTGAGCAGTTGAGTTAGGCCATGAGTTGCCTGCGGAGGAGTGGAACACGCTTAGATCGTTTTCATTTATACCCAACAATAGACCTCTCCCTGTTTGTAAATAAACGACGTCATAGTGTTCCACAGCGCCCAAATTTGGTAGAATTGAACTACGCTCGAAGCTAGAGGTGAATAAGGTCGCGCCCAGAAGCCACGCTCTTGAGGGGATTATGATATGGTCCCTTAAAGGGACGCAACCCGCTGTCCTACTTTTCTTTCAATGCGAGGCAGCGACCAAGTGCCCGTTCGTGGAACCCAGCCCTCTCCCTCTGATTTGTTTCGGTTTCAGTCTGCCTACCAATGTCATTATGACGTTTCTCTGGTAGAGGCGGTAGAGGTATATTCGAACGCCTTGCATCTTTACTCCCTGTGGGCGTAAAGATGCAAATCTCTATGATTCAGCTTCATTGCAATGGCAGCCGTTCTTACTTCTTGAATAAAATACTGTCATTGATTGAATATCACGTTGTATGGTAAAAAATGACATGGAGGAACCGGAGAGAAAGCACGAAAATATGTGGATATGAGTGAAAAGCGAGTGAAAATTAACTTGGAACTTAACTTAAGTTACTTTGGCAAAGTTACCCGAAAAAGGAACGAGTTCCTCTGAAAGTTACCACGGCGCAAAAATACCGAGTTAAGTTACAAGTTACCAAAAAAAGGAACTTAGTTACAGTAACGAGTTACCTCGAACTCTGTGAAATTGACAGTGTTCACAGCTGGGTTTGAGGCAGTTTTGGTGCACAATACATGGGGCACAACTGAGGAGCTCTCGAAAGCATGGGAAGCACCACCCCATTTGCATGAGTGTGACATGGTTATCGCCTGCTACAAAAAATTTCCCCGTACCACATTGTGGCAATAATAAGTGCCTCCTTGTCATGACTGATGGCCACATTATGCACTGAATGAATAATTCCGAGCACTTACAGGTTTCAGTATTTTTAAAAGTTCATTGTTGACGGGCTCTGTTTATAGTGTCCCAGAATAGCACTTGCGTTCTTGCAGACTACTGTCACACTTGGCGTTCTTGCAAGGGCATCGGAGATCAACAAGCATAGTGTAGAAGCAAAACAAGCCCCCTCATACCTTAGCTGCTTTACAGCGGCCCTTACGAGTAGTAAGGCCTGACCACGACTATCCAGCAACACACAGGGAAAGTGGAAACCATTAAATTAGCAATTAGAGCTACTTAGGACCCCCCACACCAGCTCCGGTGGCGCAGCGGTAACGCGTGCGCTTGGAGACTGGGAGGTCCGCGGTTCGAATCCGCCTCGATCGAATCGAATCCGCCGATCGAATCGAATCCGCCGCGGTTCGAATCCTGGGGTTTTTCCTGGGTTTCCCTCAGATGTGTAATAGGCGTATGCCGGCACAGTTCCCCTGAAGTCGGCCCATGGACGCAGCTATCCTCCTCCCGAGCGGATTCCGCTCGGTCTTCCACTTCACCCTTTCCTCTCCTCCTCTCCACCACCTTTCCCTTCCCGAGAAACATGCTGCCTAATCAGGCAGGCAGACCTCTCGGGTTACTCCCAACGACACTCCTCCTCCTCCTCCTCCTCGAGGACCCCCCACAGTAATTGGGACCATCCAGGGAGCAACCACACTAATTAGGGAAATCTAACTTGTGTCCACACCACCCAGCATGTTTCCGGATACTCGTGGTCATAAAAAATAGATAGAAATAAAGTGGAGAGAAGCAGTTTAGTAGAATATTAACGACCCCATGTTCCCGGCCTAACAAGCAGCACACTACAAGAGCACAAAGGCAGGTGATTACATAGTTGCAAAGAACTGTAGAGGAGGTGGTGTCCCTCTACATGAGTCCTGGCCGGCGATGATGGAATGTCCCAGCGGGCAGATGGTCGTGGCCTCACGCTAGGACGGTGCCGGTAGAACTGCCGTGCCAGCGCCGTAGCGCAAGGCAGCAGAGGCACGTCTTCGTCATCACACACGGGCCGCCACATCACTCCCCCCCTCAGACGCGGAGCGGTGTAGAGCTAGCGGTTGGGGTCCGCATCAATGCATGAAGAGGAGGAAGACGGGCGACACGTAGTACAGGTCTTGTGTCTTGTGTTGAGTGGGCAGAAGTGGCGGGATGAACGGTGCGGACAAGAGCTGGCCGGGAGGGTTCCTGGGGCGGGCCGGAGTCAAGAGCAGAGTAGGCAGGTAGGCAGAACGTAATGCAGGATGGAGCGACAGAACCGCGACCGGTTCGTGAGCGATGAGCTCGTAGTGTCGCCAAGAAGAGTGCCGGGGAGGACCGTCGCGAAGCACGGGGAGACCGGAAGTAGAACTCAGTGGCCTCCGTGCGTGTCCCCGGTGGGACGTTGGTCCCGGTGCCTCTTGAGCGCCACTGGATGGGCTGCCAGCACTCTGTATCGAAGCCTGGTGGGAAGGCAAGGCGGGCAGGGTTCTTGGGAATGGCATGACGATGAGGATGGGGCCATGCAACCGCCAGCGGCGTACCAGGACCGGTATGGAAGCGTGATGCTCGTGAAGGTGCCGCTGGTGAAAGCCCGAGGAGCGCCATCGCGAAGCATGTGGCGACGTGACGCAGAGTGGGAGACCATGGCGATGTGAGCTGAGTAGATGAGCGAGCTGGGTAGAACCATGGTGTTGCGCGGCCGGGCGTTGCGATGAGTGGAGCCGCGGTGAATTGACGTCGTCGCCTAGCGGTTCCTCGGTAGAACGATGCACTGTACCTTCGGAGATGGGTTCAGAGGTGGGCGTGCAGAAATTTGGGATGGTACTGGGCCGAATTATGCCGAACATGGTGTTCATTGTTCGGGTCACCAAATGTAGAGGAGGTGGTGTCCCTCTACATGAGTCCTGACCGGCGATGATAGAATGTCCCAGCGGGCAGATGGTCGTGGCCTCACGCTAGGACGGTGCCGGTAGAACTGCCGTGCCAGCGCCGTAGCGCGTGGCAGCAGAGGCACGTCTTCGTCATCACACACGGGCCGCCACAGAACCACACCAGGTGGCGCCACCGTCCTCCTTGTGACCACCAGTTCCGAACATCCTGGGACGTGAGGTGTGACAGCATCACGGCATGTCTGCGTAGGTTAGGACAGCTCTGGACAAGCATGGAGAAAAACACTCATAATCGAGACAGAGGAACGGAAACTGCTGTGAAAGCAAGAGTAAAATATGCTAACAAGGGACACCATCAATATCTAATAACAAAAAGAATTAGGCACACAAAAAAATCAACCCACTGTTCACCACAACAGCAGTCACGAGGAGCGCGGAACAATGTGTCCGCTCCATCCGACAGCCAGACACAGAACTGAATCATAATGCTTGTTTCTCGTCTATAAAGTAATGCATCTGTAACCCCTAGCGGTCACTTTTTGAATTAATTTCATGACAAAATTATTCAGAATCATGTCAGCACGACTCTCATTTCCGAGGCCAAGGCAGCTTTTGCGGAAGACAGAAAATTTCGGTGATGCACGGACAGGAACAACAACCAGCTCCAGTCATTCAGCAGCACGTCACTGCTAATCGCAAACAAAGCGGGGTCAAAGTTATCACGTTCATTCCATCCGAGAGACCGGAAGAGAACTGAATCGTAATGCTTTTTTCTCCCTTAAAAGCCACGCATCTGTCACACTTGCGGTTACTTTCTGATTTTACTTGAATCGCAAAATTATTAAGAGTTGTTCTAGCATTTCTCCTGTTTAGATGAAGGGTGCGGCAGCACTAGCGTAATCGTCAAGACAAGAATGATCAACAAGAATCTTCCTTGTGCAAAAAATTTAAAAAAATACATAGCTAGATGCATCAACAAAGGAAAGCATACACCGTAAGACAGAACTGGTCGGGGCATGTTAGGACATGTCACACGAGGCAGAATCACATGACCGCTGGGCAACAAAGGGAAGCAAGCACCGAGATACACCTGAACAGAGTGAAAAAGGCACTCACCAGTATTTCCACATACATAACGCTCCCTCATTGTAAATCCGCTCGACAAAAAATCCACCAGAATCGTCGCACGCCACCCACCAGTGACGAGCCACACGTCCGTACCCTGTGAGAGGCAAACTCCCATTGAGGCTACACTTTTCCACTAACGGCCAACGCAACTGCTAGGAACAGAATCAACGTGCACCGTCCACCAGTAAGACATCCATACCTGCGAGAGGCCAAGAGGGAAATGAATCCTTGCGCCCTCTGCGGGCCTTACTTATTGGTCATGACGTCATCCTATTGTCTCAAGGCTACACTGTTTTTTCCACTAATGCCCAACACAACTGCTATGGACAAGGTCCACCTGAAACAATGGAGCTGTAGCATGATGTCATCACACAGGCATGCAGCTACATGGTTCGAGGATGCGTACCGCTGCATTCTAGACAGGGGACCTGTTATTTATTGATTCACACTTACAAGAGCATTTCCTTTATTCTACGATAATTATTGCATAAGAAACAGAAAAACTATTGCAGAAAAGCACAAAACACCATGCATGAAAGCTGATAGTAGCAATTAAGCATTTTAATCCCAAAGACTTACTAAATGACTAAATAGCCTTACGAAAATCAGGAAAGAACAAAATGTCCTAACAAGTAACACCATCAATGGCTAAATATGAGGAGCTCAGTGAGGCATCTCGGTTCCAACTGAGAGCCAGGCAGGAACTGAAAAATTACGCTTTGTTCCTCCTGAATAAAGCCACGCACCTGACCCCCTTGCGGTCACTTTCGAACTAATTTAATCGCAAAAATTATTAAGAATCATGCCAGCCCTACTCCTATTCAGGTCAAGGGCGTGGCAGCACTATTGTAATCATCAAGATGCTGCTTGAAGAAGAATGTTTCTTGTCAAAAAGAAAAAAATACTGAACTGGATGCATCAACAAAGGAAAGCATGCATGCATCATAAGACAGAACAGGTCTAGGCATGTCAGGATATTGCTTAACGAGCACTGTGACACGACGAAAAGTCACTTATTTGCCAGACAACAAGCGAATGCAAGCACAGAGAAACACTTGAGCAAAGTGGAAAATACACACTCCGGGATCTAACTATTGCAAAACACACACTCAACTTATTCAAAAACAGTCCTCATCGTAAATCAGCCCAGGAAGATGCGCACCATCGACCAGTGAGAACTAAACCTCCCAATTTCTGATTTCTACTAACGTCAACGCAATGCTACGACACCTGAAACAGAGCCACAGCATGATGTCATCACATCCTGTCTGAAGACTGGTAGAGCAGGGCTAGGCAGTGGAAAAGACTAACCCTCCTATTATTTGTTAAATCGCAAGATTATTTCCTCTGTCCTACTCTTAATGATATTCACTCATACATTCAAATAAAAAAACACAATGCATGACATCTGATCGTAGCCATTAAGCATTTTCACCCCAAAGACTTATCAGAAAACACTCTGGGTACTTTCAGTCAATGGAATCACAACAGCAGTAAAATCCTCGCTCATTATGAGAACTGCTACCACTGCTCTTTAAAATAATAACTGAGACCTTGGAACACTCAACATCATCACCAGGCTTATGTAATGGATGGCACGCAATCTCTTCTTTGCTCATATACTCATTGTCTGAGGCTACACCTGCAAAATTGTGTGCAAAAAGGCGCAAAAGCCTGGGGCAAAGTTCCATTCGTGCTCCACGGAGGACTAGACAGTACGCTGTTATGGGAACAGATATATGATGTGACTGCTTTCCTACTATATTAATCATTTTCACTCTTGAGTTGCAGTTTAGCAAAACTATCACAAAATGCCTGTACCACTCTTACTAAGCTCAACTATAATTTTAGGATCCTTAATATTCTATTCATTATGGAAACTGCTCTATAATTGCGCTGAGTGGGGTCGGCGAAAACATGCTGCTCGTGCGTAAACAATGCATTCTTGCTCTACAGGTGCTACTATCTGGATTTGTCGGCATCCTCAGTGCCAGTCCTCACATCAACGAAGAACTTTCAGCTTCAGAGTGTTTGGCATCCCCGGATTAAAGTTTTCCCGAGATTACTGCGCTTGCTGCTTCTGGTTTTTCGACTGTGACGTCACTCATCATGCCCATAAACGTCTACCCACACCAGTTCGTCTTCAGTGGGGTTGGCAAAAACATGCTGCTCGTGCGTAAACAATGCATTCTTGCTCTGGAGGTTGGTCACTGTTCTACTATTCGCACCAGTAACAAATTTCTTGTTGTTTTGCCGACACCCACAGCCATTGTTCAGTTTGAAAGTGAATGCCTCATTTTTTTTCAATAAGCTCGTTTGCTGTGGAGGCATTGAGACTAATCCTGGGCCGTCTACTCAGGAACTATTAGAATCTCCCATTAGCGGTCAGAAAGAGATCATGACCCAACTTGCTGATCTCAAGTCAAAGCAACAGAGTACAGATGACACAATTCAAAGCATGCGTTCTCAACTGCATTCGCTTGAATCTATGCAAAAAGCACTGTCATCGCAGGAGCGTAAAATAGTGGACTTGGAGGACAGAAGCAGACGCTCGAACTTGGTCATCTACGGCATTTCTGAAGTAGCTCACAAGACTACTGAGTTGCTGAGGGACAAAGTTGTAAATGAGCTATTTAAGGATAAATTGAATGTCTCACGCACCTCCGTAGAATTCCTCGGCTAGGCAATTAACGGACCTAATAGACCGGTGATCTTGTTCTTTCAGGATTTCAATGAAAAGTAGTCCGTGCTTTCTAACGCTAGTAAGCTAAAGGGCACAAATATTGTGATACGGAACGACTCCTCTAAGAGTACCTTGAGGAAGCGTAAACTTTTGTGGGATGGCACTAGGGAAAGCAAGGTCAAAGACGATAAAGTGCAGCTCATGCATGATAAGTTATGGATCAACAATGATTTGTTTGCATGAGATGATAACTTGAACGTGATAATTTTTCTGTCCTCCTCGTCTTCTGCTGCTTCGAAGTGACAAAAACAAACTGTTAAAAAGTTTCGCCTCTTGAATATAAACGCCCGAAGTGTAGTTAATAAATTGTCTGAACTTGAAGTAACTTTGAACTTGTATGATCCACACGATTTGGTGTTGACAGAGACGTGGTTAAATGAATGTCACGATAACGGTGAACTTGTTCCTCCGTCTCATCATATATTCCGAAGAGACCGCCAGACTAGGGGAGGCGGGGTTGCGATTATTGTTAAAGCTGGCCTTGATGCATACCTCTTAGAACAAATTGTTAACCACGAAATTCTTTCTATACACGTTGATTTCTGTGGCATTCCTATTACGTTGTATGCGGTATACAGGCCGCCGTCCAGCCCCTTATCCTTTTTGTCTGCCTTGTATGATCACACGTTTACTTATTGCAAACAAGGTTAAATTATTATTGCTGGGGATTTTAATCGTCCACATGTTGTATGGGACAGCCGAATAACTGTTACGAATGACCAGAATGCTAATGCGTGTTTTGACATTATGTTTGCTCATGATCTTACGCAAGTCATTAACATTCCTACTCGAACTGTTGGGAGTAGCTCCTGTGTTCTTGACCTTATTGTTGTTAGTCCTCAGTGTAGTCTTTATACTGTCGACGTTATCGATGGTATATCAGACCATAAAATAGTTTCATTTTCGTGCTCCTTCCATGCGGATTCCCTGCGTAGTCCCGTGGCTCCTGTCAAAGTCAAGGATTTTAATAGAAGCAGAGACGAAAGTGTATTAGACTACCTAGATATAGCTATGAATCTTTTGTTGGAGATGATGTTAACTCCTTGTGGTGTCAGTTTAAATATGCTTGCATGTTCTGCTTGGATAATTTTGTGCTTGATAGGATTAAAAGGACAAACCGTCCCTATCCTTGGATGAATCGTGAGTTGATTCACCTAAAAAGAAAGATAGGGCGCTGCCATCGGATATCACCTGTTAATGAGGAACTCCTACGTCCACTAGAAACTGGGTTTCGAAATCGTCTGACTGAGGTGAAGCAGAACTTTTTTTCATGTACTCTTTCTAGTTTTATTAAGAATGACCACCAGAAGTTCTGGAGGTACAATGGAGTGTCGAAAAATGTTGTTGAATCAGTAAAGGCTGATAGTAAAATTGTTACTAATCGCAGGGAGATAGCGAATACTTCTAATAGCCACTTTCAGAGCGTGTTTTGTCGAGTGTACCTCTATCATCTGTTGTTGTTGCCCCTGACTTTATCTCCTACGAAGGCATTGTTGCCCTACTTCTTAATCTTAAAGGTAAGTCTTCTTCTGGACCAGATAATACACGGAATTGCTTTTCTACGAAGATATGCCGAATCTCTGGGTCGTTTCTTACACAAAATTTTTTCTGCTGCACTTCAGTTTTCTGTTGTTCCTGATGATTGACGAATTGCGCGTGTTATTCCGGTTTTTAAGAAAGGTGATTCGTTGTGTATGGATAATTACCGTCCTATTTCGCTGACATGCACTTCTTGTAAGCTCTTAGAACACGTTTTAGTGAAATACATCACTGCTTCTCTTGATGAAAACTGCATTTTGACCCCTCATCAGCCCCCGGACCCCCGGAAGGGACTTTCTACAACATCTCAACTTGTTAACACAGCACATGATTTGCTTCTGCTATGGACCAAGGTGGTCAAACTGATGCTTTATTGCTTGATTTTAGTAAAGCATTCGATAGGGTGCCTCGTGACCGACTTATTGTTAAATTGATACGCATTGGTTTGCCTATATGGATCAAATTTGTGCAGGCCTACGTGAGTGATCGTATGCAATTTGTAGATATTTCTGGTAGTTTCTGTGAGCATCTACTTGTCTCATCAGGGCAGTGTTATAGGCCCATTATTATTTTTAATTTATATAAATGATATTGTTGATGTGGTTGAACCTGGTATCCAAATTAGATTATTTGCCGATGATTGGCGTCACTTTTACGTCAGATTTAACATAGTCCAAACATATATCTTTAACGTGTTCTGCAGCTATGCGAAAGCTCGGATATTTGAAGCGAAAATTATGACAGGCTCCATCTGCAGTGAAGATGTTGTCTTATAGCTCCTTAATTAGATCAAAACTTGAATACGCCAGCATTGTGTGGAATCCGCACACGAAATCCGATATTGCAAAATCGGAAATGGTTCAACATAAGGCAGTGCGATTTATTTTTGGGAAGTACTCAAGGCAGGACTCTCCTTCCGTCCTTATGTCGAACGCAAATATTCCAACCTTACTGAAAAGGAGAAAAATTGCTGGTTGAAAATTTTTGTTTTGGATATTTAAGTGCAATATCAGATTAGACTCCGGATCGTTTCTGCTTCCTTTGTAAGCGCGCTCCTCGCGTCATCATCATCCTTACTCCTTTAAGCCGTTATTTGCTCGTACGAATATTTTTAAAAACTCGTTTTTTGTGAAAATGATACCTGAAAGGAACTCGTTGTCTTTTGATGTTGCGAACTGTACAAATAACCAATTTGAGGACGCTGTTTCCGAGTTGTCTGATTAACAACAGTAGTTTTGCATATTCTTGTTATTCCCTCCTGCTTGGGTAGTGCCCGCAGTATCATAAAATAAAAAAAATAAAGTTGCTTAGATTACTATCAATCAAGCGCTCCAAGTACTTCTCATGTCCCATTTCAGGCTATCGCATCTTGTCTTGCAGTGAAGCAGACTCGCATCAAAAATAATTAATTAATAATAATGCTTCATAGGAATTTCTGCCCTGTGCTCGGATACCAGCATTTCTGCTCGAATGCCCATACCTGCAAACAGCTTACTTTATCAACATACCGAGCACCCATCAACATCAAACAAACAAACAGACAAACCAACCCACTTCTAATGATAGAACACTACTCAGCTTTACAAAGTGGCGTTCTTCTGCGCAAAAGCAGTGAAAGGAAAGGGCAGTGAAGAATTGCACGCACTTTTGCTCGAATTGCTATGACTTCAGAAACAGAAGCGCACGCTGATAAACTGGGGAAAAGACACCCATTTCCGTTATCGAATAATTATTGCGTAACGCTACATACACAATCGCATTGTCCCTGCGTAAAGAAAGCACAGAACAATGACACAAAAATTCTCTCTCATACTTCTGCTATCAGAAAGTTATTGCATAATGCAACCTACACAATTGCATAGTCTCTGCATAAAGAAAGCACAGAACAAGGGTACACAAATTGCCTTAAAGGTCAGATATGCCGATTTTGAAGTGCCGCAGAACTGAGCGATACTCGCGCTGTGTGTTCATTACCGAACACTGAATATGTGTGCGAAATATCTTGCTCCAACTGTTCGTAGTTTTTTAGAAAACAGTTTTTTTAGTTCCCACGCCCGGCCGTCAGACCGTCGGCAAACCCTGCGCACGGGCTCACCGACGTCACTGCTCTCGGTTTATCTGTCTTTGGCTTGGCATGGACTCTTGGCTTGGCTGCTTGGCTTCTTTCGTTTCCTCCTCTGTGCATCCAACGCCTAAGAGGAGGCGTTGGTGCATCGTACATAAGCGAACAGCTGTTATGTTGTTGCTAAGCCGGAAACAAAGCATGTGAATGTTTTTTTTGGCACAGCGTCGTTTGGAAAGTGCACTTCCTTGTTCTGACCTTGCCTTTTATGGGCTGGAGCGATATGATTCGTGAATATGCCACGGCGAAGTTGTCGAAGATGCGACGGTGCTACGCTGTTAGAACAATTTATCGGGGCATTCAAGTGTTACCTATTATAAGCTGCCAAAAGACCAAGCAGTGCGAAGCTCTTGGCTGACAGTGGTGCCTGCTAATTTCCATTGCAAGGATTTCGTCCACAAATGTTATCATAGGTTACGCGCGACTCCAGAGGCAATTTGGAATCTCGGCACGAAATCGTCTGATGAAAATCTGAGGTGCCCGACGCATAACATTTTGAACGTGCCACGGATGATCAAGGCAAAAAACGAGAGCAAAAAAAGGTAAGTCGAGGTTCAGATATAAAAAATAGCAAGCTTTATGAATCGATTGTGCAGCTGTCCTACTGCGCTTACTCTGATATAACAACGATTAACAACACAATAGTACTATTGATAATCTAACTTCTGAATTACCACAGGTACACGCTGAAGGCGGAAATGAAGCATGATCTCGCTTGCATCTGGTCATGAAGAAATTGCTGACACGTTAGTTGCAGTCCACCTCCACCAACAGGTATGACAATGTGATGTTATAATTTGAGTATTCATTTATGTTCAACTTTTCATGTGCACTCGCATGCAGACATCTTGACACCACTTTGAGATCTGCCCTCAAAGTTACAACCTATTCTTTCAGGGTGGAAAACAAAGGTCGCCATTCCGATTAGCTGCTATCTCCCAGTTGAAGCACTTTTGTGTCTGGACACTGGTTCCTGTGGATGGGGTGTTACAAGCTTCACTGTCTGGTATAGAAGGTACGTTACATTAGTGCAGTTAATTTGTCTTTTGCACATTTTTGTTACTGTTAGCTGGGTTACTGTTGGACATACAATCCTTTGACACACCGAAGCTGATGTCGCCTCTGATAACGTTTTAGAATTTTCAGTGTCATCAACGTCCATTGAGGAAGGTGCCTTTACTATCTGTGAATCTTTAACTGAAGAATAGCCCAGAATTCATGTTAACATTGTCTACTCTTATTAATTCACTGTCTGTTTTCTGAGAGCTAAGAAAAATGGAAACTATTTATTTGTCACAACTTCACACTGGATACTGGTGTGGTAAGCTAAAATACCTGGATTCTACAATAATTGTCTTCAACTTGGTGCATTACCGTGGGCAATGCCACATTCACTACATTTTTAGTGGGTCCGGTGCACAAATACTGTGTGCATACTGCATACATACATACTGTTCGATAGGCAAAAATACCCGAGCAGTGCTGTGTAGTCTTTTTACCCAAAGTCCATACTCTTACTGCAAAGTCACAGTACGTAGAACAGCAATGTGCAGGTATGTTGCGATAGAGATTCACAACAGAAAGAAGACTGTTGAGAGCACCTAAATTTTAATGAGACGAGGCTTTCGTGCACAAGGCTGCTCTTGTTAATGTCTAACATGAAGTTACAAAATCCCAGAATATATAAAACATGTTGTAATGTAGAGAGCGAGGGGTGGTACAGACATAAAAATAATTCTATAATCATATATAATAAAATAAAAAGGGGGTACAACTCCCCCCTCAACTCAACTCGACAACTCAATAACTCTACTTATTCTCTACCTTACAACGTGTCATATATTCTGGAATTTTGTAACTTGATGTTAGACATCAAGAAGTACAGCCTTCTGTGCAAAAGTATTCTTTCTGTTGTGCACAATCATTATACAGTAAATGCGACTATCCATTTCTTGTCATTAAATGCTTTTCTTTTCTTATTTTCTGCAGTGATGAGCATCCATAAGGACACATGCCAGAAAGGGAGTCTCTTTGGGATGACAAACCCTCATCACCTCATGAGGATACAATGGTTGACGAATGGTTCTCAAGCACATCGAAAGTTCAACAAATAATTCATGAAAAAGCCAGTCAGTGCTAGCACCAGGAATTGAACGTGGACCGTCCTGCTACCAGTCAGAGATGTTACATTTCAGGCGCTCATTGACTTTTGGTGAATTACTTGTTGACTTTGTCCCAAGGTGGAGCTCGCTACAGCTCATTTGCTATCTGTTAATGTTGTGGCGTGTGTTGCGTTTTTCTCTTTGTGTGTTCCAGACTCAGAACGGTTAATTTGGATCAGGTCAGGTACGTTTCATTTAGACATGGCAAACATAAAGTGGTGTTTCTCAACACAACTTAGCAGTGGTCTTCATGCATTACTGCTACGGCCATTAAGCGTGAATAGAAACCTGCACATTATCCATGATGTAAAACCCCAAGACTAGGGAACACGAAGAGACAGACACAAACATGTCCCTTTGTGTTCCCTAGTCTCGGGGTTTTACATATGCATCATCTTCACCAGCTCACTTGCTTGCAGCCATTTTTTCTGCACATTATGTTCACTCTACTTTTATCGTGTGCTATATAATCCTGTTCAAGTTCTGTCAAACAACCTGTAATGCTATAAAAAAATTCAGTACACTGTTTGTGTGGGTTGAATGGTAGTGCATAAATGCAGGAAAGAAACTGTCATGTTATGGCAAGTGTTTACGTATTGTACATTTAACTACTAATTTTATTGGTTAGCTTTCGCTGGCGTATCATGTCAAGCCATGTTATATTAATTTGGAACATGTTCTTCTTAGTAGCCAGAGCAGCTGATACACAGAGAGAACATAGCCCGTGTGTGTTTGTCTTTTCCACCGCAGCCCTTGGGTTTCCTCCCTGATGGCTACACATGTCAGGGATAGGTTTCAGAACCGGTAGTTCCCGCCAAGTGTGAATTGCTTTTCAGGGGATTATGACGCTGGCAGATGAAACATATGGTTTAAATTATTTGCAGGACAGGAATGGCGCAGCTTCACACAAATACTACTACTACGATGTAAGGGTGGTTTCAAATCTAGCTTTTTTGTGTTCCTGACATTATCGCACAAGATGTAGTATCCACTATGATCCTTTATGTGGGGGGTATGTACAGTGCAATCAACAGGTGCTATTTACAAATCTGTGTTTTCTGTGTTGAAATGGGGTAGTTTGTATCCGAGAGCCATAGTGAAACACAGGCCCTCGAGAAACATGGCAACACATTGCAGGAACTCTGGATGCTGCCTAAATTTCCAGAACACACAGCTCAAGGCAGCGGTTAAATAACAAGTGGTTAGAGAAATCCAAGATAGTTGCATCCGTAAGCAGTCCGCTGTTGGATTTGCTTCTGTCAGAGATACGTTATCTCAAAGGGAACGCACGGACACACTCAGAATGATACTAGGGCTGCCTGTGAAATAGAATGAGGAGAGGGGAAGATATATAACCCTTTTTCTTGTCTGTTATTCTATTGGTTAAATTGTCATTTTCTTAGCAGCATATGTGTGTATATTCCAGAGTCTGCTAATAAATATATCAGTTTAGAGCTAGCAGTCGCATTGTAGGTGTCTCATCCTGTCCTTGGTCGCTTGTGATTCACTATGGCCATGCTTGCTATTGCAAAAACAGAAAACAAAAAAAAAAGACAATAGAAAAACACGGACAGAGCGACCTAAAAAGCTGCCTGTTCTAGTGCTCACATGGAGGCAATGCAATGAGGTAACATGTTCCATTCATGAACTGTGCATAGTAGTACATATCACAACGGCAACCGATTATTCAGATTTTTCTCGAAGTACTTTGTTTTTTTTTAGCTTTGTTTGCACAGTCTATTATTGGAGCTTTATGTGATTCCCCTCTTCAGATACATTAAGATTGCTGATACTGTGCAGTTTGTTAATTTTGAAACTGTACTGTGCTGAGGTACAAAAACAGAATTGTCATATCTCCATTTGAGCACATAGGAATAATTTGTAAGTACTTTACTTGTTGACATTAATATTTGCACCAGGTCACAACATTGTTGATTTATGGAAAATGTAAATAAATACATTTATTTGCTTGCCAAACAATGCACAAATGTCTTCTTTTCTAGTGAGATATTCTCTGTTCACCAGACATAAATGTGGAAAAGTTAAAGGGGCACAATGATGGTAGAGTCTAGCGTTGCTTTTTGCCACTTCTCATATATGCACTGTTATTCGTGTGCACATGTAGGAATAGGAAGGTAGAGGATGCGCATAGAAAATTTTGTATGAAGCCACACATATGGTTCAGAAGATTAATTAGATGATGTCCAAGCATATATAATTGTGCTTCATGTGCAATGGGTATGCTAACGGATTGCTTCCATGAAGCCTTTTTATGTATTTTTTATAAATTCCTTTTATAAATGTTATTTTTTATTTTATATAAATTTCATATTACATGTTGTATACTTATATTTTTATAAATTTTATAAACTAAAAACTCAAGTTACACGGCCCCTGTAAGAGTGCCCTTTGCAAATGGTTTGGTAACGTGTTTCGAACTGTAAAGGTAAGAGGCAATCGAGAATGCTGCAGACAAGGTTGCAACTTACATATTGATTATCACGTCCTACATACAAAGTGATTTCTACAATAATTCCTGACCACGGAATTAATCCCGAGGCTGGCCAGTGATGTCACCCAGGACGACAAGTCACATAATTGCCTTTAACACTTTTACACCCCATGGGCTGAGTTGTGAATTGAAAGAGCACTCTACAGAAGGATAAGGTGCACCTGATTTCTAGGATCTATGCTATGCCCTAACTCTTCGGACACCACATTTCTAAGTGGCAATATGTGCTCTGGTACTTCTTTTGCGTCTGCATAGTGTGCGACCACATGGCTACTGGAGCATTCGTGTGCATGTTTTTGTGCGACGGTGTTCATTACAAACAATATCCAGATGTTAGACATAAAATGCAGTAGTTTGTAGCGTGCCACACAACGCAGCGTGACATGGGAGTGTGTGATTCAAAGAAAGCTTCTGGAAAATGCACAGAATCCCACAAAAAGTTTAAAATGTGATTTGTATTTCGTTTTACGGCTTTCGTCGTTACATACCATCGTCGACGCTGTTGCACATTGATAAATCGTACGTAAAACTTGTCCCATAGCAGTATGCGGTTTCTCAAATACATGGCACAATTTTCCTGCAGTAATAAAACGCTGTCGGCATTTTCTTGCTGACACGGCTGTCGAAACGTCAGTCTACAATGGGCAAGTGCTGTAAAGAGGCTAACGCAGACGCGACTTGATACAAATTGTACGTGCTCACAAAACACAAACGACGAATTCCAGTCACAACATCGCACAGAGGTTCGTTCGCGAATGAGTTCGCAGCTGCTGCACTATTTACTTATCGTGGCACGGTGGAACCCGGCTGTCCGCCATCTTCAAGCACAGATACGTGAAGCCGCGAGAAGCCGTAGCTGAAATCCACTGACATGTACGAAGGCGCGTACACGTCACAATGCCCGTTCGGGTGCATCTACGTCATAAAAATGGCTGCGCCCATGTGTGTTTCGGAATGAATTACCTATTTTTTTGACATGGTACTGTACCGAACTGAGAGAATGAAGGTGTATTTTGGGGAGAGTTGGATGTGGGCTTTCAGAATATCACAACCGTTTCGACTATTTGGGATATCGGCATAGCTGACCTTTAAGCGAACAAAGAAGATCACTTCTATTCTGACAGCATAATAGGATATATTCTGAATTTTTACGGGTGAAAATTGCTATAAGAAAGGCACCGCTAATCAAGTCCAGGCATGCGACATTGCATCCAAAACACTGCTCATTGGGGAAAAGGCTTAAGCCTGCGACAAAAAATCATTGAGCATACACAAGTGCATTTTTCGTATGTATATCAACGACCTTCGTCTCTGTCTGTCTGAGAAGTGTTTCTTATATGTTGACGACACCAATATTTTTGTTGAGGACCCCACCATTGCAGGGCTGTTCGTGAAGGCTGATAACGTTTTAACTGAGTTTTCTGCATGGTTGACAGCTAACAAAGTTGTTCCTAACATAGATAAGACTTCATATGTAATCTTTTGCTCACGCCAAAAATTACTTGACCTAGCCAATACACATTGCATTTTGCACATTTTCAATGACATCCGTGAAATTCTTGGGGGTTATCTTTGATGAACATTTATCGTGGGCTAACCATATTCAGTTTGTGCGTTCCAAGGTTACCAGCGGGCTCTATGCTCTTTCAAGAATTCGATACCTGGTCCCCGTCACTTGTCTCCCAATGGTTTTCCATGCTCTAGTCCAATCGCATATTTCTTATGCTATGGAAATTGATGGGCTCACTTATTCATCCAGCCTGCTTCCTCTACTCCACGCCCAGAAGAGAGCAATGCGCATAATGATGTTCGCACATCCCTGCAATAATATCTCATTTGCATTCCAGTGTCTGTCCATCCAGAGCATATACAATTTACTGAAATACAAAGTTGGCATCCTAATCTACAGATTATGCAACAGCATGATCTCAGATCATCTTATTTCAATCACACATCTACAAAAGCCTTATTCGCTGCGGTGCGAACCTGGTATGCTACAGGAATCTCAACCTCGAATGAAGTACAGGATTTATTCAATGAGTTATTTCAGATCCAATGTCTGGGATTCATTGCGGTCTCATATTTTCCGCACTTTCAGTATCAGTTACGCAGTTTATTACACACCCAACATAATGCCCAATCATTGCTGTAGATGTAACCATGTGATGAATTAAATGATAACATATGATGTTTTGGTTAAAATTGTTTTTCTCAACAGCTGTACGAGTGTGGTTTCCGGTTTCGAGTACGAGTTTCCGGTCCGAGGTCGAAAATGCGCGCGAATTTGAAAATGCGATTAAAGACGCGTGGCACCATCTGTTGGAGGGCCGAAGCTCCACCCTCAACCCTCTCCATGCTTTTGTCGGTTGGAGAGCGGCATTCGAAACAGCCAGAGTGCACTCTTCAGTTAAAATGGAAAAAATCGAGTACCGCGCTGTCATAAAATTCTTGACAAAAGAGGGACTTTCACCTTAAGAAATTAAAGCACGATTGGACAACGTGTACAGGGAAGCCTCTCCGTCGTACACAACGGTAAAAGACTGGGCTAAGCAGTTTCGACTGGGGCGAGAGTTCATTGAAGATGATCCACGCGATGGTCGTCCAGTGGAAGTGGTGACACAAGAAAATTTGTCTCTTGGCGAGGAGGAAGTGCTCAGCGACAGGCGTCTGAAGGTGAAGGAAATCTCAGAAAGGCTGGGGCTTTCCAAAACAACTGTTTTTCGAATCATTGGCGAGGGCCTTCACATGAAAAAGGTCAGTGCGAGATGGGTGTCACGACTTCTCTCGTCTGTTCAAAAGCAACAGCGCATCGTTTGCGCCAAAGAGTTTTTGGAGCTCTGTCAAGATAACGAAGAAGAAATATTGAAGTCAATAGACCTCTACCTGTTTGTAAACAAATGACGTCATAATGTTCGACAGCTCCATGAGTTTGGTAGAGTTGAACTACGTTCAATGCTAGTGGCGAACAAGGTTGCGCCCGAAAGCCACGGTCTTGAGGGGATTACGATGGTCTCTGAAAAGGACGCGACCTTCGGTTCTCCTTTTCTTTCAATAGGAGGCAGCGAACAATTGCCCATTCGTGGAACCGAGCTCTCCCCTTCCGATCTGTTATGGTTTCGGTGTGTCTACCGACGTCATGATAACGTTTCTTGGGTAGAGGTTTATTGTCACAGGGTATGAGACAATGGTGCTCTACTATGATCCCCTTTCGAAAAAGGAGTCGATGGAATGGCGCAAACCAGGAGAAGCACTCCAAAGAAAAGCCAAGGACACACAATCCACAAAAGAGATCACGGTAACAATATTTTGGGATTGTCACGGGATCCTCCTAATCGACTTCAAAGAGAGGAACACCACAGTGAATGCGACTTATTATGCTTCACCCCTGCACCGACTGCAAGACACCATCAAGGAAAAGAGGTGCGGCAGGTTGAGTCGAGGTGTCCGGTTGCTCCAGGACAATGCCCCTGTCCACACGGCTTCTATTGCCAAGGCTGCACTGAAGGAGTGCGGCTTCGAAGAAATCCACCACCCACCCTACAGTCCAGACTTGGCACCGAGTGACTACTTCCTGTTCTCAAACTCAGAGGGATCTCAGAAGACGGAGATTTCAAAACGATAGTGAGGTGCAAGAGGCAGTTCACCAGCATTTTGCGGACAAAACTTCTGACTATTTTTTCAAGGGTATAAGAATGCTGGTTGAAAGGTGTCAAAAGTGCATCGAAGTTAAAGGTGACTATGTCGAAAAGTGATACATTTGTTTCGTCTCTCTGACTATTAAAAGTTGGTCGAGCCTGAAACTTGTGGAACCACCCTCATATAATGCTGCGATCCTCGTAACGCTACTCACTAAGTTATCAGTCTGTTTATTGTCGGGTAACTCCCCGTGTGTTCCTTAGTTCTTTAGTAACTTATCAGTGTGTTAGTTGTCGGGTAACTCCCCATGTACTTTGATTTTACTTTTTTAAAAAATATTATATCGATTTAACAATATCTTAATCACAACTAAACTGTATCTTTTAGCTGTTAATTCTTGAACTGTGTTGGGACTGTACTACAGGGCTTGCCCTCACAGTCCCGCTTTGTGTACATTTTTGCAAGATAGACTAAATAAAGATTACCAAGATTATCATTTATCTGTTTCGCGTAAACTAAACGTGGATCACTATTTCCTGCTTGGAAAACAGCGTGCAAATTCTCTTAAGTGAGCAGAGCAAATAACTTCTGCTTGGACCACACTCTGAATTTCTACCAAGAAACCAACAAGGCATTGGACAATTGCATGCGACAGCGAAACAATAGAGATGCAGAGCAGATGTAATGGATATTGCCAGTTGACATCAAAAATCAGAAAAAAAAGCACAGCAGCTCAGGAATGCACAAGGAGCCATATATACCAGCATTTCTTCTCAAATGCCCATAACTGCAAAATTAAGCACTGCTGACTTCATCAACATATCAAGCAAAGTGAATACTGTCACTCAACAATATCGGACAAAGAAACCCACTTCCTGATAGAACACTATTCAGCTTTACCAAGCAGCATTCTTCGTCTGCCTAAAAGCAGTGAAAGTTGAAAAGAGCAGTGGAAAATTACACGCACCTTTGCTCGAACAGCAATAACTGCAAAAACCGAAGCAGACGCTGATAAACTGAGACAAACACACTCACTTCTGCTATCAGAAAATTATTGCCTAATGCAACCTACACAATTGCATTGCCTCTGCATAAAGAAAGCACAGAACAAGGGTACACAAATATCCTTAAGGAAACAGCGAAGATCACTTCTATTCTGACAGCATAGTACGATATATGATAAATTTTTACGGGTGTAAATTGCTATAAGAAAGGCACTGCTAAACAAGTCCTGCAAGCCAAAACACTGCTCATCAGGGAAAAGGCTTAAGCCTGTGACAGGAAATCATGGAGCATACACAAGTGCATTTATCTGTTTCGCGTAAACTAGACGTGGATCACAATTTCCTGGTAGGAAAATGGAGCACAAATTCTCTTAAATGTGCAGCACAAATAACTTCTACTCAAAGCACACTCTGCATTTCTACCAAAAAACCAACAGGGCAATGAACACATGCATGCGACAGCGAAACAATACACATGCGGAGCAGATCTATGGATATCGCCAGCTGACGTCAAAAATCAGAAAAGAAAAACAGCAGCTTAGGAATGCAGGAGGAGACGTGCTTTATAGAGAGCTGACATTTTAATTTCCGATGACTCTCACAAAGTAATGAAGTCTTGAAAATCAGAAAATCAATTTAAAAAAAAGAACAGCAAAATATGCTGCCGTTGTTTTCATTCCCTACGTAGTGTTAACACGACGGGAGTGAGACTTTGTTGGCGTCTCTTATAAAAATACGACATGCAGCAGATGATTACCCTTGCAATAAATATTTTATTCCAGTGCCATGAGAATGTATTCAGAAAGGCTTTGAGTGTGTGAGGTGAGCCCAAGGGGTGTAGAGGGACCTCAATGCCCACTGCTCTGTTGGGTACTGAAGCTTGCAGTGGATGATGCTGGAACGATTTTGTTTTATTTTATTTGAGTGATTTGCGACTCACCTATGCACCTAACATGCAGCAGATGATTACCCTTGCAATAAATATTTTATTCCAGTGCCATGAGAATGTATTCAGAAAGGCTTTGAGTGTGTGACGTGAGCCCAAGGGGTGTAGAGGTACCTCAATGCCCACTGCTCTGTTGGGTACTGAAGCTTGCAGTGGATGATGCTGGAACGATTGTTTTGTTTTATTTTATTTGAGTGATTTGCGACTCACCTATGCACCTAACATGCAGCAGATGATTACCCTTGCAATAAATATTTCATTCCAGTGCCATGAGAATGTATTCAGAAAGGCTTTGAGTGTGTGAGGTGAGCCCAAGGGGTGTAGAGGGACCTCAATGCCCACTGCTCTGTTGGGTACTGAAGCTTGCAGTGGATGATGCTGGAACGATTGTTTTGTTTTATTTTATTTGAGTGATTTGCGACTCACCTATATAGTAAAGAGTCGTATGCTTATGAACATTTGCAAACTGGTTTGGTTTAAAAATTATTAGAGGTACAGCGTGTAGCGATTGATGTTCTCATTTACACGTTCTATTCAATAGTATTTATGCAAAGTATATGGGTGCAAGCATATCAAAGTAAAATGAAATGAATCCCCTTCTGTATTATAACTGCTGCGCAAATACATGGCACCGTTTTTTGTTGGATGTATAGCCAACATGCATTCATTTTTTTTTTTGTTCACGACGTTCGACTGGCAATATTGTATTAAATCCGGAACAAAGGCATATTGTTGCATTCGAATATATGTCTGTACCGTGTTTTGATGATGGTTGGATAATTACTGACATGAAGAATAATATGGATTTATGTGGTTGTGAATAGACTTTGGGTTTACACTTGTTGTGGCTACAGATATGTGAGAGTGCGTGCACGTTTTTGCAGCTGGGACCCCACGTGATAGGTAACTTCTTTGTGTTTGCCTTCCCGTGTGACACGAGTGATAAATTAATGTACTATTGCATGATATATTGGTTTAAAAAAATAAGGGTTATCGCGTTTACATTCCAACCTGTCGTATAGGCCGAGCGTTTTTAATCGAATTGCCTCGCGAACCTGATGAAGTCCTTGTTTTGGGCAGGCCATTTATGAGCTCTCGACGTCGGTCCTGTTGCGCTGCATTTGATATGCTTTCCTGAAGTGGTGTGCTTTGTTCATATCGTGTGGTTCATTCGATGAGCTCCAATTCTATCAGTAGAAATGAATAGGAGTGTTTGTTCATTTGTTTGTTGTTCATTACTATGTGTCTGTCACGCACGTAGCGGTGTTCAAGCTTAGTTTTCTTGGTAAAAATTCAGATTTTATTGTATTATGCTGTCCGAGTAGAAGTGAGTTCCCCTGCTCGCTGAAGAGAATTTTTGTGTCATTGTTCTGTGCTTTCTTTACGCAGGGACAATGCGATTGTGTATGTAGCGTTACGCAGTAATTATTCGATAACGGAAATGGGTGTCTTTTCCTCAGTTTATTAGCATGTGCTTCGGTGTTTGCAGTTATATCTATTCGAGTAAAAGTGGGTGTAATTTTTCACTGCTCTTTTCATCTTTCACTGCTTTTATGCAGAAGAAAGCCGTTTGGTAAAGCTGAAGAGTGCACAATCAGGAGAAGTGGGTTTGTTTGTTTGCTAGATGTTGCTGAGCGACAGTATTGACTTCCCTCGATATGTTGATGTCAGCAGTGCTAAATTTTGTAGTTATAGGTATTTGAGTAGAAATGCTGGTATATGAGCACAAAGTAGCAATTCCTATAGAGCACGTCTCCTTGTGCATTCCCGAGCTGCTGTTTTTTTTTATGATTTGTGACGTCAACTGGTGATATCCATTACATCTGCTCTGCATCTCTATTGTTACACTGTCGAGTGCATCTGTCCATTGACCTCTTGGTTTCTTCGTAGAAATTCAGAGTGTAGTTCGAGTAGAAGTTATTTGCTCTGCTCACTTAAGAGAATTTGAGCACCGTTTTCCAAACAGGAAATAGCGATCCGCGTTTAGTTTACGCGAAACAGATAGATGCACTTGTGTATGCTCAATGATTTTCTGTCGCAGGCTTAAGCCTTTTTGCCTGATGAGCAGTATTTTGTATGCAATGTCGCATGTCTGGGCTTGATCTGCAGTGCCTTTCTTATAGCAATTTATGCCCACAAAAATTTAGCGTATATTGTATAATGCTGTCAGAAATAGAAGTGATCTTCGCTGTTCACTTAAGGGAATTTGTGTACCCTTGTTCTGTGCTTTCTTTACGGAGAGACAATGCAATTGTGTAGGTTGCATTATGGAGTAATTTTCTGAAAGCAGAAGGGAGTGTGTTTGTTTCAGTTTATCAGCGTGTGCTTCAGTTTTTGAAGTCATAGCAATTCAAGCACAAGTGCATGCAATTCTTTGCTGCTCTTTCCTTCTTTGACTGCTTTTACGCAGAAGAAAGCCGCTTTGTCAAGCTGAATAATGTTCTATCATGAGAAGTGGGTTTGTTTGTTTGTTGGGTGTTAATGGGTGCTCCATATGTTGATAAAGTAAGCTGTTTGCAGGTATGGGGATTTGAACAGAACTGCTGGTATCCTAGCACAGGGCAGAAATTCCCATGAAGCACACCACCCTGAGTGTGAATTAATTATTTTTTATGTGAGTTTGCTTCACTGCAAGACAGGATGTGGTAGCTTGAAACGGGAAGTGAGAAGAACTTGGAGTGCTTGATTGACAGTAATTTAAGTAATAGCTCTATTATAGAGCAGTTTCTATAATGAGTAGAATATTAAGGCTCCTAAAATTATAGTTGAACTATTAAGAGTAGTACAGGCATTTTGTGATAGTTTTGCTAAACTGCAACTCAAGAGTGAAAATGATTAATATAGTAGGAACGCAATCACATCATATATCTGTTCTTATAACAGCGTTCTGTCTAGTCCTCCGTGAGCACGAATGGAACTTTGCTCCAGGCCTTTGTGTCTTTATGCACACAGTCTTGCAGGTGTAGCCTTAGACGATGAGTATATGAGCATAGAAGAGACTGAGTGCCATCCATTACATAAGCCTAGCATTACATATTGAGTATTCCAGGGTCTCAATTATTATTTTAAAGAGCAATGTTAGCAGTTCACATAATGAGCGAGGATTTTACTGCTGTTGTGATTCTATTGACTGAAAGTAGCCATAATGTTTTCTGTGAAGTCTTTGGGGTGAAAATGCTTAATGGCTACGATCACATGTCATGCATTGTGTTTTTTATTTTAATGTAAGAGTGAATATCAGTAAGAG
Source organism: Ornithodoros turicata (assembly GCF_037126465.1). NCBI lineage: Eukaryota > Metazoa > Arthropoda > Arachnida > Ixodida > Argasidae > Ornithodoros > Ornithodoros turicata. The sequence goes on from NC_088201.1 coordinate 144,044,426, forward strand.
CAGGACAAAGGAAGTAACCTTGCGATTCATTTAGTAGGGTTTGTCTTTACCACTGCCTAATTCCGCACTACACGTCTTCAGACAGGATGTGATGACGTCATGCAGTGGCTCTACGTTTCAGGTGTCTGTAGCACTACGTTGACCGTTAGTGGAGAAAAAGTGTAGCCCCAGAAACTGGGAGGTTTAGTTCTCACTGGTCGATGGTGTGCATTTTCCTGAACAGATGTACGATGAGGACTAGTTTTGAATTTGAAGTTGAGTGTGAATTTTGTTTTGAAGTTGAGTGTGAATAAAAATAGTTTGATCCCGAAGAGTGTGTTTTCCACTTTATTCAAGTGTTTCTCTGTGGTTGCTTTCCCTTGCTGTGTGACAAACATGTGATTTCTCCTCGCGTGACAGTGCTCGTTCACTAATACCCTGACATGCCCGGACTTGTTCTGTCTTATGATGCAAGCATGCTTTCCTTTTGTTGATGCATCTAGTTCAGTATTTTTTCCTTTTTGACAAGAAACACTCTCATTGAAGCAGTATCTTGATGACAACGATATCTGCTACCATGCCCTTGACCTCAATAGAGAGGAGAAAAAAACATTAAGATTCAGCTCTCTGCCTGTCTCTCGCATGAAACGGACGTGATAATTTTGACCCAGCTTTGTGTGCGATAGGCAGTGACGTGACTTGTGCATGACGGGTGCAGGTTGTTGTTCCTGTCCGTGCATCACCACCATTTTCTGTCTTCCGCAAAAACTGCCTTGACTTCGGGAACAAGAGTAGGGCTGGCATGATTGTAATTATTTTGTTATGAAATTAATTCAAAAATTAATTCAGTTCTGTGCCGAGCTGTCGGATGGAGCGAACGCATCGTTCTGTGTTCCTCGTGATCTTCAACTAAACAGCTTCTCTCCACTCTATTTCTATCTATTTTGTATGACCAAGAGCATCCGGAAACATGCAGAGTGGTGTGGACACCATTAGATGGTCCCCAATTAGTGTGGTGGCTCCCTGGATGGTCCCAATAACTGTGGGGGGTCCTCATTAGTTCTAATTGCTAATTTCGTGGTGTCTACATTCCCTGTGTGTTTCCGGATAGCCATGGTCAGTGCTTACTACTCATGATGGCCGCTATAGGGCAGCTCCCAAGGTATGAGAAGGCATGTTTTGCTCAAACATTTAGCTTATCAAACTCTGATGCCCTTGCAGGAATGTCAAGTGCGATTATGGGACGCTATAAAGTCTAGCTATAACATCAGTCTCACAAAGTGTGAAAGATGAAAGTCACAAAGTGTGTTTCCGGATAGTTGTGGTCAGTGCTTACTACTCTTATGTAGGGGCCACTGTCAATAATCAGAGTGTCGAACTGAACTGAAACCCGAATCCGGAAAAAGTTAAGTTAACCTGAAACCGGAAAAAACTCTATTTTGAAGTGAACCGAACCGAACCATTATTGTGGCTGTCGTGATGGCACTAAACTGGATGTGAACCGAAAAACGAGGACACGGTTTCCGGATCAAATAACATTTTGCAAACATTGGAGCCCTCTGCCGCTGTGTGCAAAATTCAGTGTATAACAACTTTTCTTTCGCAACTTTGGGAATTCCCAGACAACACGAAACTTTGTAGGGACATCCCAAACAGGTCCCAACATCCGCAGTCCCACAGGCGATGTATCTCGTACATTGGTAGGACGTGCGTTTGAAACGCAGCATTTGAAATCCGCGAAATCGCCTTGTGGATGCCAAATTGGGACGTTCGGCAATGACCAGTGTGGAAAGCGGCGGGAAGGAGGCCACTCGAGCGTCCATTATTGTGATGCGAGTCTGCGAGTCTGCTACGGAACTGTCGTTAGCAATAGCAAGCAAAAGTAAGTATATTTCAACTTTCCGCACTCTTGAACTGCACTGTCATGTGACTACTATTGCATGTTGAGGCCCATCGTGACTACGTCAGTCAGATGCAGCTGAGATGCACGCTTCCCCATCCAGTGTTCCTCCGCATGCTAACTTTGAAGAGCGGCCGAGGTTGTGGGCGCTTGCATCGTCTGTGTCACATATGTAGGTCTGACAAAACTGTTGAAATTGCTGAGGACGCAGCGGTCATTTATCGATCTCCCAGCTTGTGCAAGGACGTTGCTACGAACCCCACGTTTTGCATCCGGTGTGGAAGGAGTGGAAGATGGAAAATATTGCCATTTCGGTTTGGTTAGATACGAAATTGCGATAATTATGAACGTGAATGGACTTCCACTGACAAAAGATCAGTTTTGGCCTATACTCTGCCACATCATGTTTGAGAGCAGGTTTCGCGTTCTTGTAATACATCTCCCATTTGTGGCACCGTTGCATATTCACCTGTACATTTAACTCCCTTTGTATATGGTTGTCTTGCAGTGAGCCGCATTCGCTCCATCTCTACTTCTGCTCTTCCTTCGGCTGCCCACACTAGAAGCGCAGTTGAACTGCGCCACAGCCTGTACCAGGAACATTCCAGTTTGGACCCTTGTTTGTTGTTTCGTTCGGATAATTTCCTTCCACACTCACTGAATTTTTGTTTGAATTGTTTATATAGTCTACGGGCTTGTGGTAGGTCTTGCATTTATAACATTGTTGCATATTCACCTGTACATTTCATTTCCTCTGTATGAATAGCGAGTTTTAGTGCATCGTACGTTACCGCATTTGCGTACGCAAGAGGTAGCGTTGCTGGTTCTGTGCACGCGCAAAATATAGAGAGCTTCGCGCATTGCGCAAAACCACCACGCTATTCCTTATGTACGCAGGGGCGATAGCGTACGGTGCATTAAAACTCTCTATTGAATTGCAGTCAGCCGTATTCGCCATACATCCACCTCTGCCTCTGCTTCCGCTCCTTCCTCAGCTATCCAAGCCAGAAATGCGCCTCTACAAGGTAACATAATAAAATTTCAGGTAAAATTTTCAGTACCTGTCGTAACTTACAACATCCTATTTGAACTTTTGTACTGCCTTTTCTTGCTGCAAATTGCATTATCAACGTCCGACGCTATGGTGTGATGCAGAAGGGATTTCATGAATGTTGCAGTTGCATATTATAATGCCTATACTTGCTTATAATAAGCTTAAACTTCTGCTACATTACCGTTTGACCCCTTTCGGGTTGAGAACCTCTTTACAGTTTTTACAGAGGGCATTTTTGACAATCTATTTGGAGCTTTATATTTCTTTAGAAGCGGCAGCTGCTATCCCCTGATTTGGATTTTTTAGTGTTTACAGGGAACAGTTATAACCCCGTACAAGTGTTTGCATTTGCTCGAACTGTGATATTTTATTAGCTTCATAGTATTAATAGTCAACATGCTGGATGATGACAACTGTAACCCAAAGGAACAATAAAATTTTGTCATGTTTACTCAAGGTGTGTGCATGTTACTTGCAGTGCTTATAATACATTATATAGCTTAAAAAGTGGAAAGAACAGCACTAAAACGGGGACGGGACGAGAGGGAGGGGCTTCTCAGCGATATCCCATTCATGTCTGATGCACATCCTTCGGGGACATCCACAGGATCTCCCTGAAACATTTCTCGGTGTCTCATTTTTTCATTTTTGGGACAAGTTTAGGCTGTGTTTGGAACATGCCTGGGATGTCCGCAACATCCCCAATGTGACGTCCCAGTAACGTTTATCGGACCATTTCGTGTTGTCTGGGTAATGTTCGGCAACCTCTAGTGGGCGACAAAAAAGCCAGAAAGGTACACTTCTTGCTTCTTTTTGCAGAAAAGATCTGGCAACATTGATGAAGAAGAGTGCACTCTAGTCTATAGTTTCACTTTATCATCGGGATCCTTGGAGGAAGGAAAACTAACTATGAAATCTGACGATGTTCTTGTTAGCGTTACCTATTCAGTGCCGTTTAATTTGGCTCCTTAACGTAGTATGGTTTCATTGTCTGTACCACGGTACTGAGAGTAACCTGCTGGATGCAACTGGGAAAGTACAGAACGCACGGGTGGTTATGTTGCATGTCGTCGCTGTACGCAAGTAGCTGAGAAAAATCAGTTTTTCTACTTGTGTTATCCATGAATATAACCTTCCTTATCTTGATACCATTTCTTTGTCTCATGTGATTAATATATATATATATATACGGAATGGAAAAAAGGTAGCACCACTGGCCACCTGTATGCACTGTACCACATACTCACCCCATCCATATGAGTTTTCAAATGCAATGTGTCGTGTCCCATCTCCGGACGATTTACTGGGGAGGACAGCTCCTTTTGCAAGTGTTTTCTAGGCATTGCACATGTGGGTGCAATACAATAGTATACGCATGTACATACATCAGACACTTAATGTTTTCTTGTTTCATGAGGCACAGAAATAGGAGGCAAGTTAGCTGGTGCGAATGCGATGAGGGAAACATCTTAAGTTTGAGAAGCAAGCACAGGGACACGGATGAAGGGGAACATGGAAAAATACCAAGAAGCAGATGAGACAGGCTCAAAACCAGCAAGTAGTCTGCCTCGGCTGCTCCTTTGTATTTTTCCGTGTTCCCCATAACCCATGTCCCTGTGCTTATTTCTAATTCTCAAGGAGATGTTTCCCTCATCACATGTTTATGGCTTGTGCAGATGCATGACATAAGTTATATACATAATCACTATACATTTGTCTCAGAGCACAGATAAAACAAAAAAACAAACAAACAAAAGGGGTTGGGGCCGAAGCCATGCAAGATCACTGTTACACGGCAGCTGTCTCCACAATCTCAACAACTATGCAACGTGGCAACATGTTCACTTATTCGAAATAGCTGCAAAGTCCTAATTTACTGACCTTTAAACTGAGTCAGCTTTGTAAACATCTGCCTCTTTTTACGTGAAGTTTTTGTGTTGTATCCTTGCTAATGTGATGCAGCCTTATGTCAATGTACTTCTCTGCTACGCACTTTACGAGATGGACATAATGATTGTCTAAAGGACTTTGATCGAACATGTGATCACGGAGCAAGGGAAAAAGGCTCCAGTCGAGGAATTTGTGGAGCACTTCGGAAGTCATTGTTGCAAGGATGTTCTTGGCCGTGAGTCTATTTTCTGCACTGGCAGTCCGGACAACTTGTTCTGATTTCTGTGCAATTTTGATTACACTTTCAGATGGATAGAGCAGCCCTCCTCTGCTCTTTCGATATATAAGAGCATATGTTGGCTCTTCAGAAGGGGATGCAGTTAGTGCATTTATGCACGTTTCACGCAGCAGGGACTTCTGAAGTTTGCGCACAACAAATCCTGCTATGTATGTAACTATCATTCCCCCGCATTCTGAAATGTGCCCAGGATCAGGACAGTAATCGTGGTCGTCATCAAAACCTTGTTTTGATGACGTTGATGTTGTTTTGAAAAAGTTTTCTTCACAGCTTGGCAGCAGTTGCCTTCAATCGCTTGTCCCGTTCAAGACCTCCTCAGAATGTGTGGCTCTTGCACTGCTCACGTGGAGTATCGCAATGTGCTCCTGTGGCAAGCAGTTGCCAGTGGTGATGTCTCTGACTTCGTTTTGCACAATCAGTCGCTTGAATGCTGCGGCGAACTGTTGGGCACTAGGATTGTCGTTGCACCGTCCATGGGATCTGATAGCACCAAAGAAAAGTTCGAGATGATCTTGGCTCACCTTATGAGATGGTATGTACATCAGGACCTTTTTCTTCACAACCAGTTCATCATAGAGAATAAGTAGGCTTTTCATTGCAATTTTGAAGCCCAAGAATCCAGTCTTCCGATTGGTCTTCAATAGTGGGATGCCATTTGGATGTTCTCTCAGGCTGGACAGGTAAGTGTCTGCAATGTTGAACAGGGACTGAACGGAAGAGATGTTAGCTGAACACAGTGGCTTTTTCCAGTGCTTCTGATACATACTTCTTGAGTTTAGGACGTCAAAAATATTATTAATGATTCGGAGAAACTGTTCTGTGTCTTGACTTTCTTCAAATCCATAGATCCCTTGTGTGCGACATTCTGCAATGGCATCCGCAACAGACATACTTAGAACTTGAGCTGCCAAACTGACTTTCATTGGTTGTCTTCGCCAATCGATATGTGAGCTGCGGAGACGGTTAGCAAGGTGCAGTCCCTCTTTCTGTTGCAGACTGTGCAGCTTTTAGATGAAATTCCACTTTATAGCATTCCCGTCTGGACTCATTATGATCTTCTTGTCACACAGCGCATTTCTCACGAGCTTCAGCATATGACAAGGATCCATGAAAACGACAACAACTTGACCTGTTTCAGGGTGCTGGAAACTTGTCTTCAAATTTTTGGGGTCACTGAAGTTGCACCCAAGCTGTCTAAACATTGCGAAGTTTGACGGTGCCCCATCACAAGTTAAGGAGACAACAGTCGCTCCCACTTCATGGGCAAGGACAAGACTGCGTTGTACTAGGTCAGCCCTTTGTTCACCGCCAAGTCCATCAACAAGAAAATAGCCCAACGGGACCTTCCACCTTCCATTAATAGCCACTGCCATTATCACGAATGCTGCCTTAGCCATTGGCAAGCAATCGCCATCTGTTCCAGTGCCCATGTCAACATAGCCTTGGAATTGTTTGCCGTCCCATTGGAGCTGCTGTCTGATTGAAATTTCATCCACCATGAGACTGCATAATGTTGGAAAGCCTGACTTGCTATTCTCTGTTGCTTTCATTTTCAATGCATTCAGAGCTTCTTTTGAGAACCCTGGCCTGCCATCAACTGATTGGTACCATTTGCTCAGTGTTTTTGGATGAGGCAGGCAGGTGTCGAATACACTCCGTACATAGTTATAGGCCCGAGTTGAATAAAAATGTAAAGTCAATGCAAATGCTCGCAGCTGAGGTGAGTACTGTGTGGGGAGGGGATTTCCTGTGCGTTTTGCAACCTGTCTTTTCAATAATTCTTGATTTGTAGCACCAAGGCTCTCCAAAACTGCAACATTCTCCTCAAGCAGGATCTTCTGTCTTGTTAAATCCTTAATCACACCTTTCAGCCCCGCATTTCTTTTCTTTAAACGTCGATTTGCCTGTTGAAGTCTCTTTATCTGTTTGCTGCTTTTGGTATGTGGGGACGTATACCACTTGACCCGTTCTCTTAAGAAGGCTTTCTCTGGAGTATCAGCTGTGGATTTTGCCTAAAACAGATCCATATACAACATAAATTTTTGTGATGTACATTTTTCCATTTTCTGACGTGGTATGTCCTTGTTAGAATCTTGTGAGGATGGGAAGGTTTTATCCTACAGCACACTTTGCCATCTGTGCACAGGACCCGTAAACTGACTCAAACCGGCATATATGTGGTGCATGTATACATGGTGTCTACTAAACCCCTCCTTACTGTTTTCTATCCTTTTAATAGAACTGTCAGGTCTACTTGAAACGACCACGAGTGGGAAGGAAATTTAGTTTCTCGTAAATGTTATATCCTTGTCTCCGAAATGATGTTGGGCCATGCCTCATGAATATGTATACACACCAGAATGGGTCTGTAAATGCCTGCTTCTGGTACTGCTTTTTGGTCTTAATTTAATTCAGCCAGATCACATACTCACAATGCTTTCTAGTCCCCACAGTACTCCAGTTTACGAACTACAGATACATGAATCACAAATCCGTTTACAGGGCTTGCGCAAACCACATTGTTGTACCTGATGTCGTCACAGGAATAAATGGGACGTTTCCTATCATTTATTCGTTGAGAACGTGTCGTGTCGTCTTTTTTCTGTTCAGTGTGTCAGGTGTTATCGTCGTTTTTACATTGTGCCAGCTCCCCTGCACTTCGTTTCTTTTCAGTGTTCAGACCTCTTGCAGGTCATGACAAATATTGATGAAGTTTGCTAGAAGTTTGCTTTCTTCTGGGTCACATATACTTAGTGGAGTTACGTGGTATCTCTTTGTCATCTTCCTGGGACTCGTGTTTAGATGACTCCTATCACACAGCGGCGGCTAGCGTAGTGCGCGGGGTTTAAGTGATTCATGTGACAAAGTGGCGACTTGCCGCATTCACCAGTGACAGCTGACGTTTTGCGTTCAAGGATATGTAGTAACTTAATTGTATTTCAAATACTTCTTGAAGTATTTTGTGCTCTATCTTAATTACTTTAATTCATACTCGATCTTAAATACATTTTTGAGTATCTTGTACATGTTTGCGTGACGGTGACGAAGATACGTTTCAGCAACTCACACTGCCTGCAGTAACTTGAAAGAACCTAACCTTACAGAAGAGCCATCTCTTCCTATCAAACATGGTGTCCTTTACTTGACCTGCCGCAATTGCGTTATCATTAGAGGGACCAGCGACATTTTAGCCGTATGAAACGTCCGATCCAACTTTCGCGCATGCGCTTTAGTCGTAGGACGCGTGATTTCGCTCAAACGACCAAGCTCTGAGTCGGTTCAACCGATTGCCATTGGTATCGCGAAGCACGATGGCGGCTGCTTCCAGCAAGTGGAAAGTTGAGTTTTTGAGTTAACAACAACTTTGTTTTGAGATGGAGAGTGGGGAGGTGCATTTGTGCATTTTTATCATATTACAGTACGCATTTTTTGCAGACATGCGGTCCTGGTCGGGTAAGGCCCAGTCTTCATCGGGCACGGTCGAGCTGGGCTTTTTTTTTTTTTCTAACTGAGTCGGGTAAGACGACTCTGCTTCGGGCACGCGGGCAGTACATTAGAAGCTGCTACTGTCGACGAAATGCTTAGTCGTTCACAAAGCGGAGTGACCGTGCGTGCCCAATTATTAGGGACGTACTGGATGTGGCACAATCCTTGTCAAACATGCGTGCGGTGTCTGCCTGTTATTTAGTATCTTTCTGTAACATCTGTGTGAACATGCAGTTTAATTTTCTTTTAATTCTCTTGACGACATGTGGACCTGGGAAGTGGCGTGTCCATGTCCAGCGCGACCCTTACAAGGCTACAGGGATCTTACAAGGATTCTCCCAGCAAGTTTTCCCGTGCTCTCACTCGTGTACTCTTTACAGACGAAGAGCTAAAAACCGATCCCTTTTTTGGTAAACAGTCCAACAGCCACAAGAACAAGGACCCAAGGCCTGCCCTCGACGAGAACCGTGTGACAGCTATCTTGGGTATGCGCTTCTTTGCTCGTGCATCACACTTCCCAGCAAAAGCGTACCGTCGTATACTGTCCAAAGTGGCAGTCCGCATTCAAAAGGAGCACCGAGGTGTTCGTATAGCAGTGGCATCTATGGCAAGGGGGAGAGACTTGTGAAATACCACAATCCTAAACCCATCGGAACTGGCGTCAATGATTATTATCCACAGAGCACGAGACGCTATATGACGACGCATGGAAGTGTCCCGCGACATAAGACTTTTGTTAATGAATAGTTAACCGCTGCAGACAATTCAAGACGGAGGCTGTGTTTGGTATATCTTGGACGCTGACTGTGCTCAGGACGACTTTCATCTAGTTTTTGCCAAGGCCGTTGCGCCCCTCCCACTGAGTAGAGCTCTTACCCGCAGATGTGCAAAAACTGCAATGTGTCATGGAAAGGAGTGCGGCAACCAAAAGGAGAAAAACAGGGTCGCTGAAATTATTAGAAATCAGTCCTTAGGCACCGCAAGCCCTTTTGTCCAGCGTCCTCCCTATTACCCCTATGCACCACTTTATCCGCACCGTATGTGCGATATGGATATTAACCAGGGACGTACCACGTGTAAACAGTAGAACAGCTGTTCACGATTCATGTCGTTTAAACCGTTACGTAGGCATGAATACGTGCTTAAAAGATGTGATTTCGTTTCCGTGGATCACTGGCATTAATCTTCATTCGCTGTTTCTATTGCAGAGCACACCTGCGTTACATTCAAGTGCGCGGAATGGTGAAAAGAAGCCTCGGTGCCATGCTTCAGAAGATCAACAAGGGCACCCCATGATGCTGCTGTGTACAATGTGCAAATAAATACTTTGGGTGGAAGTTCGCACCAACAGCTTGTCGGATGCAGTGCTGAAAATATAGCAAGGCCCACTGCGTTGTTTTAGCAAAATAACATGCCCACCCCGTAGAAGGGTGCTTGCTGGAGGCATGGATGACCAAAAAAGTATGCTGAATGCTTCGAGCAAGTGTGAGTTCTGGGGCGCTTTAGAGATTCCATATTTTCTGCGGTAAGCGTGCATTGAGTTGTGCAGGCTTTCTGTAGCAAGGTACGCTCCATTTCTTCGACGGGTGGCACTTAGTCTGCTATATGCGCGATGCCTTTCCGCGTACTAGGTCACTTGGAGTGTGTACGGTATCGAAAGCGGGGACATTTATGGTACATAGACTTTCCATACGAAGACTTGATCCGCTGGACCAAGAAAGATAAAAAAAGCCTGCTCGAAGGTTTAAGCCTTTCTGAATACGGGATCTGTTTATTCATTGTTTTCTGTAGGAAGACAGCAGAGCTTATAGTACGCAGACTTTCTATAGGAAAATGTGTTCCAATTGGGATTAGGAAGGTGACAGGGGTAACAAACGGTCTACTGGATTGTTTCACATTTTCTGAGTACTAAGTCGCTTGGAGTCCGTGTACTTTCTATAGGAAGGGCAGACGTACTTTTGTAAGGGGGGCTTCTCCCTGGTGCCATGAAAATGTGTCCTTACCTATGCACACCGGCATGTCCTCAGAGGCCTTCTCGCAAGGCATTCGTTCCGCCATGCAAGACGCGGTAGTCAATTCTAAACGGGTCACCGGTAACGTCGGTCATTCTCCCGGAATTAACCACCTCAGAGCATTACGTCGCCGAGCCGAGAGAGCGGCTCGCCGAACTGGGCAACTTCCTGACATTGTGGCGTACCGCCGGATGAAAGCTAAAGTAACACGATAACTTAAGAAAGAGGACCGGAAGCGTTGGCATAAGTTTTGTCACCACCTTTCACAATTTGACCCCACCACAAAGATCTGGAGGACAATTCGAGCTCTGAAGGATGCGCCCCCAGAAAAGAATCCTCTCGCCGCATTGGCTATCGTTAAGGGGTAGACGAAACCACGTTCGCGACAGATTTCTCCGTCGTCCTAACGACACCAGCAGCTGCCTCAACGTCTGCAGTACACCACAGTTTCGCCCAGAGCCTGCAGACAGAAATCCACCAAGCCTGGCCCCGTCCACCGGAGGTTATGGACCGCGACTTTACTCTAATTGAGCTGCGGACTGCGTTGAAACTTGTGAATGTGCGACCGTCCCCAGGACTATATAAAATCACTTACGCCGCACTGCGAAACCTTGACGAGCCGTCACTCCTAGCTCTCCATCATGTTTATAATACGTCTTGGCGACAGGAATCCGTACCATCTACTTGGAAGGAGGCTTTAGTTGTTCCAATCCTGAAACCAGGCAAACCCCCCAATTGCCTTATCCTAATTTCGCCCCGTGAGCCTGACAAGCTGTGTGGGAAAACTAGTGGAGAGAATGGTTTTGCATCGCCTCGACTGGTCGCTCGAAAAACAAGGTGCGTTCACTCAGGAAATGGCTGGATTTCGCCGCCACCGAAGCTCTATGGATCCAGTTCTCGATCTGGTATCTACAGTCCAACATGCTCGTGCTCATCGGCGGATCGTTGTATCGGTCTTCCTGGACATTAAGCGCGCCTATGATACCGTCTCGCACATCTGTGTCCCCCACGGGTTGCGGTCTTTTGGAGTATCTGGTAGACTTTTCAGCTGGCTTCACGATTTTCTTACGGACCGAACTGTCGCTGTCCGCAAGTCCCACGGGCAAAACCCCAATCACCCTGTTCATCAAGGCGTACCCCAAGGAAGCATCCTCAGTCCTGCACTTTTTAATGTGCTCATGGCAGGACTAAAATCGATAGTTCCACGCAAGATCGCATCCTCCGTGTATGCCGATGACGTTGCCCTTTGGACAGTAGGCAAGTCACGACCAGCCATTCAGCGCCGTTTACAACAAGCCTTTAACAACGTTCATCTCTACCTCACGCGACTTGGAATGTTACCTTTCGCCCGAAAAGTGCGTCGAGCTCCCTTTCACCCGCAAGGCTATGAGTAATTTCCCTCTTTGGGTTGGTGCACGGAAGCTCGAGCCTGGGCGTTCCCATCGCTTCCTTGGTGTGGTCCTGTGCTCCCACCTGCGCTGGGCTCACCTCATTAAGCACCTTTCTTATAGACATACCTTTTTCTGTGTCTATAAGACATACCAAAACAAACCAAAGACATACCAAAAGACATAAAAGAAACCAAAGTGCAGCGATGGCTTCCAACATCTTTCTGGCTTCGGCATGGGTCTGTGGGGCTCCCTCTTAGCCGTTCACGCGGCTTTGGTGAGGGCGACTGTGCTTTATAGCCTTCCAGTCTTGCATAGGGTTTCTACAACATCGTTAAATACCCTTCGGTCCCTGTTCGCCCGAATCCTTCGTCGCTGCCTTGGCGTTCTAAGAATGGCTGAAACACCGCAAGTCCTAGCTGTAGCTGGAGAACTCCCGGCGGAGGTCCTCCGTGAGCGGGAAACGACTCGACACTTCCTACGTTTGCGTGCGAACGTTCCCCGTCACCCATTCCTCAGGAAAAGTCGATACCGTCCTGAAAGTGATTTCCATCGCATGGCGCAGACGACACGACACGCTCTCACCGGCTTCACACCTAGGACTGTCACACCGCCGAACGCCCCCTGGTCTCGTCTCTGCCTGTGCCACCCACCTTCGCACGTCTTCTTGACCTCCAGGTTCGAAGAGCTTAGGTTCCCCCTCAAGTCCTTCGAGCCCTCGCCTTTGGCATTGTATATCATCCACAGCTGCGGAACTCTACGCCATCCTTTTCTTTTTGCAGCACATCGCCCCCCCCCCCCCTCGGAATTGGCTGGTCTTTACTGACTCAGCATCTGCGCTGCAAGCAATTGAAAATTCTGGCATCCGAGGCTCCTCCGCCCCGTTGGTTATGGATGTGTTAACCGCTTACAAACTTGTCTACGAAGCAGGACATAGGCTCGCTGTCCAATGGGTTCCCGCCCATTGCGGTGTCGAAGGCAATGAACTGGCGGACAGCGCCGCCGAAGCAGCTCTCTCGTCTCGGACACGGACGCGTATTGCACTGATGAGAGGCGATCGGCGGTTCATACTTCGCAGCCTTGTGACTCTTCTGGCTACTCGCCAACGGACCGGCGACATTCTACCCCCCGCCATGCTGAGCAGAGTTGACCCAGCGCTCGCTTTCCGCATGCCAGCACATATCTCTCGTCAAGACGCCGCATTAGTTCATCAAATGCGCCTCGGCGTGGCCTT